>NC_134427.1:5156515-5459545 GCF_030867145.1 Opisthocomus hoazin | reverse complement strand
CAGTTCTGCAAGCAAGAGCAAAACACAAGCCCTACTGCAATACTGCAGTAAAGCTGGGGTCTGAGCTAAGTAGCTTAAGCCATAAGCATTCGAAGTGCAGCAGCGACCGCGGCCAGATGCTATTTATTACTGGCTGCTCTCTGCCCACTGCAGGAGGTGGGCTCGCTCCATCCCTTCCTTCCCAGCAAGGCAGGCAGGGGACCAAGGCGAATTGCTGGTTCCCCTAATAAGACAGCTCCATCAGAGGGTGCTTGGAGACTTTTCTCTCCAGAAGTCTCTTTCTTGCGTCTTGAAGGGGGAAGCGTGGCTGCAGATTAGGGTACAAAACCCATGAACAGAACAAAAGGAACTACACGTGGTTCTGCCTGCAGGTGCCGGGCATTTAGAGGGAACGAAAATTACATGACTTGATTTACTTTACAAAAACTGATTAGTAAAGCCCCCTGTGGATTTCTTAACTATACTGTGGAGGGATATAAGATTAGTGTAGCAATTCCCATCATCAAACGTATTTACTGTTAAAATATTGGATTAGTGATGTTGTTATCCACTGTTCCAAGATTATAAAGTGATTCTTCAAAATTGAACAGAAAAATACTGCACTCTATCATTTGTAATTAGATTTCGGTCTTAGTGTTTTTGCCTTTCCACAAAAAATAATTCTGCTTAAAAAAAAAAAAAAAGGAAAAAAAAAGGGGGAGTAAAGGACTGTGTTCTGCACACAGACAAAGAGAAGATAACACTACCGATACAAAAGAGAAAACAAATTATTTTCCTGTTCTGCTTTTGAGAGACAACTGGTCGCACTTGGCCTGCATCTCCTTGCTCCTGCTTGTCCCACTCATCGCTGTGGCAATGCACCACCGTTACACCAGGTGGTAACAACGCCACGTTGGTGCGAGATGTCGCTTATTTGTAAGATGCACAGGAATGCGAACTACCTGAGCCTGGCAAAGCTCAGTCCTTGGAGATTTCACCCTCACCGAGAGCTTTGAGGAGAGCTGCGAACTCTGAGGATCATCATTGTCTGGGTTTCCAGTGACAATGTGGACTGGGAAGGAGGAAGAGCGTAAGGAAAGGGGATTAATTAATGTGTTCATTAAAGTAATTATGCCACATTTAGGCCAGGAAAATTAACACAACTGTACCCTGTTTTTTTAGCCATTACCTTAAGTGAGTAAGAACACCTGGAGCTATTATCATTAATAAACAAATAGAAAGCTACAGCACTCTAATCACATTTTATCCTGTCCAACACCTCTAGGAATCGCTTATATGCGGTAATTCACATAGATGCAGAATAGGTAGTGATGTAAGAGTCATAAAAAGCCAAAAAAATTTCAAGTCAGAAATACTCTGCAACTGAAGAGTGCCATGCTGTTTGACCTTGTTATTTGCCACTACTTCAGCTTTAAGCTATATAACTTTATTCATTGTTGTTCTCCTTATTTTGGTGAATCCTTACTCTCTCCTAGATTTATCCTTGTAGTAATTCGAAAGAATGAAGCAATTTGTTTCTGAACAAGAATCATATTTACTTACATCAATATTACTTCCTACTGTTGTCACCCAAAATTCAGATTGAAAATAGTGCCAGCAACTTCAAAAATTCAAACAATCATAGATTAGTTTAATTTTAAATTATCCTGTTTTTAACTGACCATAGAAATAGAGGTTATAAATATGTAGTCTTAACTACAGTAGCTCTGAACAGCCTTGACAGGGTTTATCGGCTAAATGTTTAATCAGGCAAAGCAGCAAAAAACATAACCACAGGAATACATGGTATTTAGCATTTAAATAAAGCTTGTAAAGCAATGACAAGTCTATTTGGGCAACTACTACCATACATGTTCCTTATCTGCAAAGGTCTTGTCCCAAATTTATCGGAACAAGTCTCTCATACTTTATTTTCCAGGCAGTAACACCAGTTTCCATTCACAGAAAAAGGTACAGAAAACTGCAAGTTAAAAGGCATGGCCGTGAAAAAAGAATTCCCACGTTGGCAACGTCATAGTGCTCCAGGAACTTCTTAAATCACTGCCAAAAAATACGAAAAACCAACCCCCCCAAACCAAGAACCAAATCCCCATCACAGAATAAGAAACGAGCCTGACAAAGCCCTCCAGTTGGTCCTTTTTTGCCTGATCGAACAGTTCAGTTTCCAAACCTCCAGCTACTTCGCTGCTTCCAAGACGCAACCTTGAGCAAGCAAGGCAAATGCGAGCCACGGCAGTGCAGGCGACGTAAAGGCTTCCCTCCCTCCGCACAAAAGCGCCGTTTCTTCTGTCCCCTGGACCATAACCTTGGTGTGAAATTGCCTGCCCGCTAATGGGCACCCGCTTCTCACCTCGTGCGATCGGGGCCAGATGTGCTGCTTTCCGCTCCACTGAGCGTTTGGCCCTGCACACTGCGACGGGGCTCTCGGCTGCGGCGTTCGCTCTCTCTGCTGGTAAAACGCATCCCGCAGCAGCTCTCAGCATTGAACGGCAGTAAGTAGCCCAAGGAAATGTAATGATTTTATATTGTTATTATTAAGTAGACAAAAGTAGCGAGTCTATCCCTTTGGGGGGAGAGAATCAAAAAACTTTCGTGTAAATAACCTTTTTTTGTAAATAGGAGTTGGTTTTACTTATGGTTCATTCTAGTGGCTTTTAAATACATTCCTCCTCCTTTCAGAGTTGGGAACCATTTGCTTTATGAGCACCATTTGGATCATTTGCCTGTTGCTCATAAAATAGACAAAGCTTTTATCCATGCCATGAATTTTTACTCACTTTATACAAAATATCTAAGGAGGGATTTGCAGGGGCCAGAATTACATCCATGAAAGAATTAACAACTAATTTAATTTTCTGCTACAATAATGGTTCCAGCAGTTTTTGATTTTGTTGATTACATTTCTTTCCTCCGTGAAATAAAAAAGCATATTGGTGTCAGCTTCTTTGTACGTATTTTTTTTAAAAAGTGGATTTCCCCGCCCCCCCCTAAAATGACTAGGAATGAAAAAAATACTTCATATGTTTTAATCCATGTAGTTACTAAATAAAGCAGTGGCAAACGCAGCTTTCAGCGGTGATCGGGTAACATGGTGATGGTCTGTACTCTGAGGAAGAACACCGATGCTCAGCAGCCCTGGAGCAGCCCAACAGAACACTCCTTTGGCAGCGCTGCTGGCAGCGGCCACAGAAACCGCCCCGAGCAGCGGCTCCCCTCTGTCACCCATGTCCACGCACCGGCACCCTCCTAAATGATGATCATGGCATCAAGCTGCTTCAACTCCTCCTCTCGCAACTCGGAAGCCAAAATTCTCTCTCCTGTGCCAACAAACAGCAGGCCAGCCCTAACTGCAAGCCCTCCACCTGCCTGCTCTGCAACACGTGCCGTAGGGAAGGAAACAGGAGCAGCCTCTCAGCCCTCCCTTCAGGATTCATCAGCTGGTTAGCACTAACTGCTGGAACGAAACACTTTCCTCAACAGTTTTGATCCTGCACATAAAGAGTTGCTGTCTATTAGTAACTACGGACCATAGCAAGCTGCTGTGGTCCTACACAAACATCATTGATCGCAGACACAGATCAATGCACGCCTGACTGCGGCGATTAGCAGCTGCCTGGATGGAGGCGTGGGGAGCGGTGGCCGCGCGGGAGCTGGAAGCAGTCGGGGCACACGCTGCGCCTGGGAGCCTTCTCTGCGGGAAGGAGGGAATGATCCCGTGGTTTGGAGAGTAACAGCTCCCTACACTACACGGCTTGTATGGTATGGGTAACTAGTTTCTTTCTGTATGTAGAACAGAAATACCACATATCTGTGACTACAGTGAAGAAGTTACCATTTAAGAGCTACTATCTTTTAATCAGCTGTATAGATTGTACCATGAAACCCTGCACAGTCAGCATCGCAACTAATAAAAAAAACGCACTCAAGCATGAGCAAAGGTAGCAGTAACAGAGATGTGGGGTTTGGTGGTTTTTTTTTTTCATTTCTGCTTCTAAATTCCTATGCTGTGTTTGCCACGTGCTCTCACAGCAAACATACCTCTAAAACAAGCCTAAGTTCTAGGATTTCATACGTGTAGTTCGTGCAAACTAGAGACTAAATAGGAGAACTTTGGTTTGGGCTGAGTGCTTACAGCCTGAAAACAGGAGGCAGAGCCTACTTCGACTACAGACTCTGCCTGGTTCTCTCTGTCTTTGCCAGCTCGGGCACTACAGCTACAGATTGACCGCTGCCTTTAGTGACAGGTGAGCTCTGCAAAGCAGAGGCACGTGCTTCTGTTGGGAAGAGGCACTGTGCCATACGAATTACAAACGTGGTGGCTGCTGAAAGAAAAATGCCCCCGCATCCCTAAAAAGCAGCATCTGTGTTCCCCTGGGAATTGGCAGAAGCAGCTTGATTCTCCAGACTGGTCTTCCCGGCAGCCTGCTTCCTCTCCACCCCGCTCCAGCGCCTGCTCTCACACAGCCCCAATCCAGGTCCTTGGAACAGCATCATCCAGTTTCACCCACCCTAGGAACTGGCTCTTCCCTTCCCTCCCACCACCTCCAAAGCCACACATTTCCAGGTGCAGTCCAGTGCGCTGGGCACGGGGCAAAACAGCAAAAGTGGCTCCAAACTCCTGCATTTCAGAAATTTGTAACAACTGATTTGCTCAAGTAAGTACACCACTGCAAGGCCAAAACATCCAAAAGCATTTTGTGTTCAAGGAGACTGCATATTAATATCCCCATTTCTTTATCTCCTTTTGCATGATCAAGTATTGCTTCATTTTGGTTGAATCCTTATGACACAAAAGGTTGATCTTTCAAACCTTCCTCCAAAAACAACAACTTCCACAAACGTCATTTCTACAGCAGGAGACGTTCACAGTTTATTGACACACCGTTCAGAAAGCAGCTTTGTTTTGCACAGTTCTGCAAAGTGTTTTAACCCATGAGGAACACAAACTGAAGGCAAGACAGCCCTGGCATTTCTGCCTTAGAAAAAAGGCTTTAACCAAAAACACACCACCAACAGCCTGGGCAGTCAGACACCAAAACAAATAATTTTGACTTAAGATGCTGAGAACGTCGCTGCTACCTGTTGCAGCCTTGCTTTAGAGCCTCAGATTGATCCTACTAAGTCATACAGAAACCACCGTTACAGAAAACAACCATCATCACAAAATTTGTTCCAGCCTACCTGTGGCTGAGTCCAAGGCTCCAAGGCTGTTTCTTTCAAAGGAGTTTGTGGCCTTCCCACTTCTTTTGTGTGCTGTTAGGAGAGAGAAAAGCATTCATCAGTGATATGTTCAACCACTCTCTGCATTCAGCACTAATTTTTCCTGAGGGAATAAAACAGTCAAGTACAAAATTCAGACAAAATCACGGTAACGTATCACAACTGCATACACTTGGAGTAGACTATAGGTCTGATATTTTCGCAGCTCAGTAACTCATTTTTTATAAAGTTGCTTTAAATTTCAAGGCATGGGGTACACACTTTCACCTGTGTGTACAGATGAAAACCTCGGACAATATGAAATGATTTGACAACAGAATAAAGTTCAGTGGCAGAATTTCAGAGAGAATTTGATCGTGGTTTCTCTGCCGTCTCCTCCCTGGGCTGTGCTATGTTCAGTGAACACCCTGACAGAAGGGCATCGACTGCAGTGGAACTAACTTAAATAGGTGAATTAAAAGAAATATTATGGAAAGCTTTTTTAAAGTCTGCATTCTTTGGGCAAAGGAGCCATATTTTCAGAAGAGACCCTTGCCTTTCCTTAACGCTCTTTGGAGCTGGAGCCAGAAGACTGAGCAGTCAACAGCTTCTTGTCTCTTCAACTTTTCACTGCCTTGGAATATTTCAAGGCTGACCACCCCAAATCAAAAGCTGGTATAAGCAAGATTAAAGTAGTCTTCATAGAATTAGATTTGCTGACCCTTCACGCTTCCTTTCTTTTTTTTTTTCTTTTTTTCTCTTTTTAATATTGCCAAAACATCATTCCAATAATTAACATCTGTAACGGCTCTGTTTCAATAATAAATACATAAGAGTTTTGAGCACTGTGACTGGGCATTGAATAGGATGTTGGCTCCTTTTAATTTTCTCCATACAAGTTCCCCAGGGAAGGAACTTTGCACATTGCTGCAAAAATACTGACAAGTCTCACATATTTTCTTTGTCCCTAAATTCTTTCTGTCATAAAATGGGAACAGTGACATTCACGAAAAAGGTCCTCTGCTGAAATACACTTTTTAAGCAGCGCCAAGATTTTCCTCCTCCTGAAATACATCCTCCGTAACGTGCTACCCTTTGGATAAGACCTTTGACAACATGTAATATAAATAGCGTCTTATCCAGGTCCCACAGCAGAGTGAGCTAAACGCACATGGAGACTGCAAGGTCTGACAAAGAGAGGGAGAGGTATGCCATTGGATTTTCTGTCATATACAGTAAAATATGGTCACCTAGAAGGAAACTTTTTTTTAATACAGAATTTGTGGGCAACTTTAGTCAGCATGGAGCATTCACAGGGCTCATTTCAGAAAACCACCTTATTAAATGGCAATTTTGTTTTGGCAGGTTGGATTGCCTGTAATAATAGATTACAGGCAATCATTTTTACCATTTTTGTTTTGTTATATTTTGGAGTAGCAACGGAACATGATTCATTCTTGAAATAGAACAGTAAGTGCATTTCAAAAGGAAAAAGAAATAACCACAGATTTAGTGAATGCTAAACAGAGTTAAAATGAATGCATCTGGAAAGTTGTGTTTTTCACATGTTCAAAAGCAAATGTATTCTACCTTATAATCTTTCTTTAAATGTAATAATCAAGCATCAAAGGGACCCAAACACATAATGAAAATTATTAAACATATCAATTGTAGTGCTAAGATACCATAATAACTCCGCATGGGATAACCTACCAGGAACTGACATTCAAAAAAAAAAAAAAATCACACCATTTCTTAAGAAATAGTGTTCCTTGGAATTTCATATCATTTTTTTTTACACAACATTTGTCCAGTCAGTTTTGTTTTAGAGCAGAGAGCAAGAGGAAAAAGCAAGTGCATGGGTACATGAAGAAAAAGGTTGCAAAAGTACATTTAGGCAAGGCAACACTCAAAACACTTGGGTGACACTTGAAAACCATGCTCTAAATCTTAGCTATGACTTAGTGAAGACTCAAACACCTCGTAATGCTGGATTTCTTCTAGACTAGCACCTTGTGTTCTGCATTTCCTTCCTACTGTTTCCGCTACCCCGCGCCCAAAGAGACCCTTTCACCCTTCCAGAGACAAGCGTCAGAAAACAGTGACAAAACACAACAAGAGCAAAACCAGAGCAGATTCTGGGTCAACTCCTAGTCCGTCAGGAGCCTGCATCCTGGAGCACGTGGAAGAAGGAAAAAAAAAAAAGCAGTAACCGCTTTCAGACCCTCCAGTCTCTCCAGACACAGTACATGTCTTTCTAGCGCTCATTCTGTTTTTACAATGCTGTTTCGGAACTCAATAGATTGAGCTCTAGAAATTAAAAGCCCTTAAAGACAGCACAGATCCGGATTGCCGTGGAGAAACTGGAAGCGTATTTGTATTGCCACTTCTCAGCATAGAACAAAATGGCACAAAACCTCTCATATGTGAGCTGTGACTCCATGCCAGATAGCTTACAATGAACCAGCACTTGTACCACTAACTAGCAGCACATCTGCTGCAGCTTCCAACTCAGCACGCTGCAAAACTCCAGTTGTGCGAATACTTGCTCTGAACTACCTGCTACTCCAGCAATTGTGCTTCTAGTATACAAGCTCCCTACTTACCACTCGCTGAGATATACACACAGTCTTAATGGATCCTGCAAGCTGCACTTATTCACTAGCTCTCTTTGCTCTGTTTTTAAGAAGAAAAATGTGCTAATGATAGACAATCCTCCCGGGAGCTTCTTTCTTTCAGCGCAGATAAAGAAGCTCTTACTAAAAGCGGGAAGTTTTTGGAAGCTTTTATCCCCGCATTTTGCTTGGAGCACCTTCCCACAGCTTTCTGCAGCTTCTACAATTCCTCTAAAGAAACAACGGAATATGCCCACAGTCTTTTGTTTATGTTCCCTCCACTTCCTCAATTTGACATTTAAGTTTCACACATAGAAGAAAATTGTACTCGTAATGAGATAAAGATGGAATGATTTCAACCTGGATATTACATTATGGTTTCAGCAGTGCCATTAAAGCTCCCTTAGCTCTTGTACACGCACCGATTACAATTTCTCTAGCAGGCAGGCTTGACTTCTGGAATAAATTGGGTTCTTCTCATGTTTGATGAGCCACCTGTCACTTCTGTTACATCCAACTACTGTTCCACGAGCACGGGCCGTACCCGGACAGCTGATTCAGTTCCTACCGTTCATCCAACACCTTCTGAGATCCGCCTCCACCGGAGCTGAGGGAGACTTCTTTGCTCTACATCACTATCTGACACCCTGTATGGGCACCAGGGAAGGCAAAAAAAGACGGGAAACCACATCAGGTCTTGCTGGCCGTAGCAGTTTCCTTTATCTCAGCAATCCCTTCTGCCCAGCGGGAATCACACCACTCCTACCAACTGTTCCTCAAGGCTCGGCAATCCTGTCGAGCCAAAGAAAGTCCAATTTTCGGGTATTTTCAGTGAGACAGCATGAAAGACGTTTTTGTCTGCTGATTCATCACACAGCCAGTCACATTTGTCTTCCACCTGACCACCTAGAAATTACCCTGATCCATTACGTTAGCAATCAATAAAGCCCAGCATAATGGCCAGGTAGGAAAAAGATTGTGCGCAAAATATTTTGCTGATATTTGGAATTTTCTGCCTAGTTGTAACAGCAAAGGAAAGCTTTAATATTTAATCAAAGTAGTTATTAAATCTTTTTTTAGAGAAAAATGGAATTCATCATGAATATTTCCTGTTGTTTATTAGGAACAATAAGTTAACAAACATATAATTACTTATGACAGCTTGACAGGTAGTATACAGGTTTCCAAAATCTACAAGAGAAAATAAACCGTGAAATAGATTTTAAAGGTTATGAAAGTCATCATTTTAAGTCAGACTTCATTTTTATCTTTAAGATGCCACGCCGGTGGTCCCCACTCTGAAATATGAGGGAGAAGTCTCCTGTGCACCTGAGACAGCTCACAGAAACCTCACAAGTGTACGTGCACAGAAGGAGATCTCCCGACGGCATCCTCCCCCTCACGCTACGCAGCTCCTGGCGCCTGTACAGGTTAGGCTGACCCATAACAAGACTCTGCTAATTTGCTCAATCTATTTTCTCCAGCAGACTCAGCCCCATTCTCTCTCAGCCCTAAGCTACTGGTGCCGCTCGTTCTGCCCGGGATCCTGCCATGCCAGCCCCGTGTGTCGGCCGGGAAGGTGCGATGTAGGTGACCGAGGGAGAGGGATGCCGGTTCCCTGCGATCCTGTCTGACTGGCACCCACTGAGCTCTCCCTTTTGCCACCCCACGACCAGCAGCAACCAGCAGAAGCTGCTGGCCCCAGCTGGGCACGCAAACAGCGCCTGGCTCCGCAGGCAGAGGCAGGCAGCTGCCCGCTCTCTGCCTCTGCCGAACCCAGCCCGAGCTGCAGCCCTGGCTGCAGGGCCTGCTGTATCCCATCGCTTCCTACAGCCAGGACTCCCATGCCACCAGGCAGCCGCCTCTAATATAAAACAGATGCTCTAAAACGCTGGGAAAGTCCCACCTTTTTTGCTGGAAAGAAGTTCAGTTATACTCAATTGGTTGACCTCAGCTTCATGAGCTGGGGTTTTAAAATTAGCATTAAAATTTCTAGTAACTTGACTCATGGATATGACTAATTTTTCAATGGCTATCACTTTTTCAGGCTGCAAAGGGAATTTGTTCTGGCCCTCAAACTTTTCATTCCAATACTAACTATGGGATGTGTTCAGCTAGGTGTCATATCTTTTTCATCCCACTTCCCTATTGACATGTTTTTGCTTTTCTTCCAGGCAAATCTGGATTTATTAGAGTTCAAAAGTAAAGAAAAAGTTACAACGTGACAATTTTGGTTTGTGTATTTTGATTTCTGGAAAAGCCCTAAAATTATCTAGACGGATACTAGCACCGACACTTCTAATGGTTATTGATTGCTGGGAGTAGCAAAAGCAGGCTGAAATTCAAAGATAATACAATGCATTTTTCTCTGGTGCCTTACAAAATTGCTATGACAGCATTAAGATTGTCTGACTCAAAGTGTTCCACTCATGCACTTTACAAGAAAGAAAAAAAAGTGCTTCATGAAATTGTGTTTCAAGCTGAAATATTCTATGGCTTGAAGTGAGATTTAGGAAGCAAACAGCAAAAGGCATTTTGTACATAGTATATTAACTATGTTACATTATTGAAATCTGGTTGGGATTGCACACGTTTATTTGGGGCAGCTTTTGTCTTTTTAGTTAAGCTTAAAGTATACAGCCAAAAGCTACAGTTTTAGACAGGAACTGCAGGCTTTACTATTTTTCTGTCCCACATTATAACCAGGAAACCACGTACACTAATTTCACTGTCCAGGGAGAACATCTTTATTATCGTACTGAGACAGAAGCGCTGTAAGCCTGAGAAGGAGATTATCTCCATTAACAATGCCTCCTTGCCTGTAAGTTGACTTCAGGTAATTGGATTCCTGCAGTCCTCTCCCCTTCAGCCTCCCAAGACCCTTTACGCAAAAGGTAAAGAAAAGGGTTAATTTAAGCAAAGAAAGTCTACTTTCATATAACATATTGCTAGACTAAGTTATTTTATTCTATGTTTCCAAGCTTTATATAAATATAAAATTAAATCTGTATGACACATCAGTGTATGTGAAAGCCACAGGACAGCTGAAATCAAGTAAGGATTCACACAGGAGGGTTTTTGTTCGAGAAACACATTAGGTTTGCCTTTTGCCAAAAACACAAAAATACAACTTGGAACTCACAGATAAAAAGCACTTTGTGAAGGTATCGGGGAGGAACCCACAGTCCAGAGCCCTGAAATGTGATTTAGGAACGATGGGCACAGTTGGCTTGCCACACCAAACTGCACCCCGGAACCACCGCTGACACAACTCCACACTGTTACGGCTCTAACAACTGCAGCTCCTTTTCTGAAAGTATCAGAACGCCTTGTGATGTTGCTATATGTCCTCTCAGTGATTCCTTGGCCTCAAAAGCCACAATTTAACCCAGCAAGTCTCTAATGGTTCTGCCAACAGGCAGCTTTTATCTTGCAATTACCTCTTCAAAGATGCAATAAATCACCCAGTGCATATCCAGCCAGCCAGCAATTATAAGGGCATGATTTCTAGAGGTGCTGCACACCCACGGCCTCCACCGCTTACAGCTGTTCTACTACTCCTGGAGCAAAATCAGCCCTTTGCTTACTTATGTCCTTCTTTTGTTCCAGCATAGCTAGGAGTAAAGCAGGTGCCTGGCGGGAGACAGGGGAATGGAAGCTAAAGGCAGGGTGTGGGGTGGGGGCTGAGTGACTGCAGCGTAGTAGGAAAGCTCAGAGGTTTAACAAAGCCTGACATGAGATTTGCCAGATGGTTCTGTACCGGATTGTAAAACTTTAAACTAATCTTCGTTTAAGAGTTTTAAGGGCTGTATCCCTCTTATAAAGCCTCTTGCTCTTTTGCCTGGTTGATTCTGGTAAATTATAGATCAGACTTTAGAAAACTGCTTCCATGAACAGCGGCTCCTTAAATCTCAGCTAAACTGAGCAAGAAGATTACATGTTATTATGATGTAGCACAGCAGGATTTTTGTACAGCAAACATAATGATGTTGAGAAGGATAAAACTATCATTCTGTGCAAGGAGGTCATCCACAGAAGAACAATGCTTTTTATACTGCTAGCAAATCCATCCATATGTGGTGAATCTCCACGTAACAGATTCCTTTTTCTTAGTGGTGCTGTAAAGAAACCCAACATAAGCAAACCCCAAACCTGTATTTCAGGATTCAATGATCAAACATCTTACAGGTAAAGACATGTCATTTG
The DNA here is from genome assembly GCF_030867145.1 of Opisthocomus hoazin. NCBI lineage: Eukaryota > Metazoa > Chordata > Aves > Opisthocomiformes > Opisthocomidae > Opisthocomus > Opisthocomus hoazin. Next base: position 5,447,525 of record NC_134427.1, on the reverse strand, counting down.
GAAGAAATGTTTCCAAACATTACTAGAAAAAGTAGCTATTTCAAGGGCAATTTTAGGGTAAATGCATCCTATTGGTTTACACAAGGAGATAGGATTTCCTCTCCATCCTCAGAGAAATGTCAGATACTGTATGTGCTATTAAAATGCTCACTAATCTTACAAGTGCATATATATACTTTTAATTGCATATCAAATACAGTTCACACGAAAAAGCACAAAGCAAAGTCAATATACTAAGTGATAGAAATTCTTTCCACCTGCTGTCAGTATCTATAATCTTACACAGTATCTTCACAGCTGAAATTACAGTAGAAGGAATTTATAGGTTTCATACACTAATGATAACCAAGCTGAAGTGGGAACAATGGAGAATAAACCCAAGCACTTGGTAACTAGCAATAGCAAAATTTCAAAAGCCAGGAGACTGAGACCACCAAGTTCCAAGACTTGATACAGTAATTTGGTACTAAACCTGTGACCTCACAACTTTTTGAACAAGCGATACATTTAAGTCTCTTCAGCTTTAAGTCATCAGCCCCTTGAATTTGCTCTCATTTTTCTTTTTCCTGATTTTGAATGCAATGCAGTAATGTCAAATGACCTCCCCTTTCTCTCTCTTTTTAATTGAAACATTATTTCCTGCATATGAAAGCTTTTGACTTAAAAGCATTCAGGTGCTATATTCACTGTTCTGGTCTTTTCAAAATGTCATGCACAAGAATTATACGGATTTATCCTAAAGCTCTCTGTAAGAACATCAGCATTTTGGAATGCCTAAGAAAACGCCTTTCTATGAGCATGTGCTTCTCTAGATATCATTGTTCAACTGATGTTGTTACATGTAAGTAACAGTCAGACACTGTGTTACTCTTCTGTTTTATCTTGCACATCATTACTGACATACTTGAACAAGTTTCCCAGATTTTAGAAATGATAAAAAAGTTCTTAATCGCTGCATAGTTAAATTCCTTCTGATATAAGAACAGAGGCATTCCCAAAAACTCAGATAATCCTAAAGGGCAAAATTACTTTAAATTTTGATAAGCACAGAACTTTTTTTTCAGTTCGTATATGTAAAAATCTTAGTGGTAATAGCTGATAAAATACGCTCACACTACCTGTTCTGACTTGAAAGTATTTACACATATAAAACTAATGTGACATTATACGCTAAGGTATTTTTACATCAAGTGAAAGGGGAAAAAAAAAGAACATAATATCAAACAGCTTGTTTTAGTTGCCCGAGCTCTACTTAGCTTTTAAAGAATGAATACCAATGTACATAAATCCCGTTCTGTGACTCAGCTGTAAAGCATCATGTTAAAAATGTAGCACATGGTAGCGAAACTACAAGTTTTTATATTCCTGCGTATTTTCTCTGGAGTTGTTAAAATGCACATTTCTTGGTATAGCCCTTCATAAAAACAGTTTCTCTTTCCGTAGGTTATTCAGGAAAAACAGCACAGCCTCTGCTGGTATGCACCTCCTCCAAATGGGGGTTGTTCTGGGGCTTGTCATCTTCTTTCGCTGTGGTGTGACTAAGTTCAAATTCACAGAAATCCAGCTGCTTATACCCAACATTTGCAATTTAAATGTCTCTTTCTCTCAGAACATTAAGTCTGAATTGGATAAAGGTGTTGAAAGCAAAGCCTTCCTAGTTTGTTTTTTTTTTTACTTTATTAATCAAGCAAACTTAAATCACATTATCAGAGTTGGCCAGGAGTAGGCCGGACGTGGCTGGTGGAGAAAGGCCTGAATGGGAATCTCGCATGCCGATTATAGCCAGGAGAGAATGGCTGACAAACCCCTATATGTTAAACTTTGAAGTGTGGCAGAACTGAGGAAAATATGCCACCTTAAATTAGATTTTTCCAGAAAGTTGATAAATAGGCTTACTCATAAAGAGCAGCAAGACTAATCTGCAATTCTCCTGACATTAGAGACAACATGATCTATAGAAGCCTTGTTGGATCATGAGCTCTTTTCATTTGATGTCACCCTATTTATATTCCTTCTCCCCAGCTGCGACTATTTGTCTTATAAAGTACGTTTGATTTTTCTAGCATGTATTGTAATTCTTAGTATATGAAGTAAAATAGTCAGATAGCTCTTTAGGGGGCAAGAGTATGTCCAAAACAGGTGTTTGTACCATAATTTATCTCTCAGGAGATAAAGAATTATGTTTGGAAATACTCTTTTTTTTTCTTATCAAGTCTCTGAGTAAGTTATTCAACATGTATCCTAACCTACGGCACAGAATTCAGATGGAATGCTAACAGTGTAACTAGTAAAATAGGAAAGAATGAGGAAACGCATGTAGGAGTCACCAAGGGTAAGGGTAGGTATGAGTACCTCCACCTACTCTGAGGCAGGTCAACGCAAGGGAGATCCATCACACTGCTTAAGCCAGGCAAGTCTGTGAGCTGTAACAGAACAACTTGTGAAAAACACTAACGAGTCTTTTTCCAAGCATAAATATATGTAATCACATACTACTGTCATTTGTTACTTTACAGGTGGTCAGCACAGAGTCTGAACTCTCATTCTTATTACATAAAACCCATTTAAAGTTGTATTGTATTCTTGTTAACCAAAAGAAACTGGTGCCCACCTGCCTCCCTGGAGCTTTTTCCCTTTCCTTGGACAACTACGCATGTCAGCCTCCCATCAATAACAACAACATGAAATCACCTATTTACTTGTTCCAGTGGGAAAACTGCTATCCCCAGATGTCCACACAGTCCCACCACATTTTCCCTAACACTCTTATGTTATACCAACCCAACTTCACTCTGTGTCAGGAATCCCTTCTAAAGTTATAGGAAAAATCCTACCTTGATATCATACATTTGGCTGTTCTAAAGGGGTTTGCTGTCAAGGGAACAGTAACTCTATTCCAAGAAGAATTATAAAATTCTAACCTTTTTTTTTTTTTTCTTTCAGCTAAACTTAATAAATAACAACATTATGAAATTTCTTCTCTTGGTGACCTATATAATTCTGTCTGCTATGCCGCCTCTCTGGAAGGAGGGAACCTACAACTCAGCAGCCGCCTCGGTGGGCTGGGGACATCGCCTACGGCGGATGCGCTGAAGCAAGAGGGTTTGGAAGCCCTGAAGGATTCTCAAGGAACAAGCCTGTGAGGCCAGGGTACAACACTGCCAGAAATCATGGACACTTCACTGCCCCCATATTGACAGTAGGCTTGTGTGCCTGGGCTGGGGGGCAGGACCGCAGGGCAGGCAGGCTCAGCAGCACTCCCAGTGCCTTTTGAATTGGGTTTTTTTGAGGTTTTCTGTTTAAGTTGGGAGGGGTGGGTGTTTTTTTGTTGTTGTTTTTTTTTGTTGTTGTGTTTTCTTTTTTGTGTTGAGGGAAGTTATAACATAGATACGCTCTTATGATTGTCTAGACATCATGACGAGATCCCTTGGCCCAGATAGTGGGATGGCTTTAAAGCTCAAGTACTTAATACAAGTATTACCTCTGATGCATCTCTTATTTATGTCCATACTCTGATGAGAAACATGCTTAGAGCACGGGCATGCAGCAGAGTCCCTTTACTCGTGTTGTACCCAGCAGTGAGCGTGGCAACCGCGACACGGCAGCAGGGTGATCGGCGCAGATCAGAGATCCACGGGGATCACAGAGCCTGTGCTGAAGCCTGCGTTACTGCAAAATTTTATTGCTATTGTAACTGAAGACAGCTAGATAAAGTTTAGAAGGTAAAATAAGGAGCACAAGAAGAAAGAAAACCCATGCTTTCCATAGGTTTTATAAATGGGGTGAGAATTAAGAATGCAAAGCGATCAGGGCAGATCTGAGGTCTTTAAATAACGGGTGAGGCAGGAGGAGTATTGCCGAAGTACTGCAGAAAGCTGACAAGCACCTGTCACAGTGGCGTTAAGGACGGCTAAAGTTCATCCTGCGGGTTTCTCCACTTAAAATAAATCAGTTTCTGACTGTCTTCTACCAACTGTATTGTACCTTAGTCCAAGTGCATTCTCAACTTCTATTTGAAAGCTTATTTTAATCCTGACACACACTTTCTCAGACACATTTCAGGATACTTTCCATGTTTTCTATTTTATTTTCTGTTATTCATGAATTATTGAATGAGAGATTCGTTTTCCCCCTTAGGGCAGGGTGGGGGAAAAGAGTAAAAGAAAACCCAGAACATAGTATCTGAAATCAAGTCTTCCACCAATAGATGATTAAATTTATGTATGCAGGTCCCTTTCCACTAGTAAGGTCTGCAGTGGAAAACTTTTCAAGCACAGTCCTTTTGTTTAAAAAAAAAACAATAACGAACTGATATTAGCATCACTCCTGTGGAAACACCATTCTCCTGGTTTAAAACCGGCCAACTAACGAGCAGAGTCACAAAAAGTAATTTTTAAAGCAACATACAATTTTTATTCCTAGTGCCAAGATGAGAGACAAAATACCCTCTCTTTGATAAGATTAGGAAGAAAACTACCATAATAAAGTAATACATCAGAACACTGGAAGTAGATTTCATAATGTAGAAGATTACAATTTGGAAAAAACACCTTTTAAAACAGATGCATAGTCACGCACACGCTCGCGCTCTCTGATTTCCAGAGCCACACCAGAATTCAAATATTTCAGATGCGCTAGATGAAAATGTATTTGATTTGTTACGTATTTTTACAAACAGACTCTATTTCAGATGTTCTAGATGAAAATGTATTTGATTTGTTACGTATTTTTACAGACAGACTCTGTTACATTGTAGAAGATACACTTACTAAGCAACACACGGTGTAAGTCAAGCTTTTTTCTAAATCGCTGCAAATAATTCTTTTTCTCCGGCTGACTTCCCAGCAGTACGTTGCAGATACGGGGCAGATGAAACCTGAGAGAATGAGTTAGGTAATCTGACATCTCAGGTACAAGCTCTGGCCCTAAGCAGATGAATGTGAAACTCTTGGAATTTCAGCAAAAATGTTAACAAAGGATTTTTAATACTGAATCCAAAACGTGGTAACATGTACACTTACCTGGTCTGGTTTAATTCTAGCTATTTTGTACATCATAAATAGTGAAGACATGATAGCAGAGACTTCAGTTTGAGACAGCTTACAAACAAATACAGGAAGCTTTGCAAGATTCAGAACTCCATTTTTTCCACCAAACCTCTACAAGTTTGAAAAAAAGTGCAAAACCTGGAATTCCTAATTTCACGTAGCTAAGGTCACAGATATGAACTTACAAAACCCAAGATCCCTTTAAACGATCCGTTTTTATTTTGTATAAAAAAAATGTACATCCTAATAGATTAAGGAAAACAGTATCAAAGCAGATACTCTTCTGTAGACAGAGCTTTTAAACGCGTTAAAGAAAATGGCTGTTTGCTTATTAGGGGGAATTGCTTTAATTCTTCCAAATGATGTATTCCAGGAATAATTTAAGCTTTTAGAAATAGTTAATGAGATAAAAAAATCATTGAAGTGTCATTCTGATGGAAGTTGAGGGTTTTGCGTATCTCACTTAAGAGATTTGCTAATAAACATTTGGAGCATGTGAAACAACAGCAAAAACACAGAAAATGGCCACCACTGAATTTCTACACTATTTAGACTGAAATGCTACTTGTCTTAGATTAAGCACACTTTCAGTGAAATAATATATGGTAGTGAAATCACACAGAGCAGCCACTTCTATTAATTTATTATAGAGTGCATTATTCTGTCCATATGCAATAGACTGGGAATAATTTGACTTATAAACATTGCGATAATTTTCTAAAGGGTTATTCAAGTCTTGTATGAGCTTCTCTAATTCCCATGATTTATGTATTCCATAAAAAAAAAAAAACAAAACAAAACAAAAAACAACTTACTGTTATCTCAGGATTATAGCACTGAACCTGCTGCTGGTGTAAATCCAAAACCTTACAGAATATGAAACACTCACGACTTACAGGAGAGTGGCCCTTAGACCTTTTCAGATTATGTTCTTTATTTTTCCAATTCCTACACCCCATGGAGCATTACTGAAATGAAAACTCTGAACTCACCACAAGAAACATTTATAGGGGAAATATGGGTCCAAGGGTCACTACAAAAAAAAAAACCATCCCACAATATAACAAAAAAGATCCTTTGTCAGTATTCTCTGCTTTTACAGCTTGTTTTTCTAAATGCAAGGAAAGGTTAATATTATGTGTCAACTGAAACTTTACCACCATAAGAAATCAAAGAAAATTTATTTAAATGATCTCTTTCTGAAGTAGGGAAATGGAAATCACTTTGTCCCACAATTCTTTAACTATTCTCACCAGTCCCATGGTAACATAAACAAATAACGATAAAAACTCATTATTAGAAGAATGTAAAGCTCTTATGATCTATCTATACATGTATAAGGTCTCAGCATTCAAAGGTAAAAATATCTTTCCTTCTTTACTATTCCAGACTTATCTCAAAGGGAGCAGTTGGAAAGAAAGAAGAGGCAGCGTAAAACTTGTTGACTGAACCAAATGGAATTTTCTAGGCAATCCCAAGCAGTACAGAGGCTGCTGTACAAACACCCCAGCTGCTCCTCCCTTTCCTTCTCTACGCAGTCGAGCACATACACCGCTGCTCAATATCAGTGAAGGGCAACTCAAAAGGCAAACAACATCAACATTTCATGCCCTTCAAAATTTCTACGCTCAATTCTGGTGCAGCAGTGTACCTGGCACCAGTATGCTTGGCAAGATTTGTCTCAGTCAGCCCAAGGAACCTATGCTGACAACATTCTAAAACAATCATCCCACGATGTTTCTTTAGCAAACAAGAAGTTGGAATAAAAATGAAAATGAGAAGAACAAAAATGTCACTGCTTCTCAGTCACTGGGTGCTAAGAGACACTGCTGATTAAGATACTAACTGAAAAGCCCCAACAGACAAACCTTTTGAAACAGGGAAAAGACATTTGTTCTCCTTTGTAGACATACACTGATTTTACTAAGAAAATTTAACCACTGCCAATATAAAAGTCACAGCTAAAATAATTAGTAAAAATGGTAAATGACACACAAAGAAAATGACATAAAAGGGTTCCCTCAAAACCTGCTGCTTTTGATACATAGCTAAATAAGCACGTGTCACACGGCTGATGTTAGACAAAAGATATATCAATAGGGATGGAGGAAGAATTCTGGAAAACTGAAGATCAAATAAAACAGGCAGAGCCATTTTCTGTGTTAAATATGTATGACAAATACAAACTTTAAGACAACAGACCTAATCCTGCATTGTCCTGAATCCTTGTGTGAGGAATTATACTTAACCTCGTACCTCTGTTCCACAGAAATTTTTAAAGAACTATGTTACATCAGTGAATTTTCACTCTTTTTAACCCATCTCATAAAGGTCAACAGCACTAAATATAAGATAGCAAAGTATCACGCCATATTATACTTAGCGCATCAATGAATCACGCCAAAGAATTAAATCACGTGTCCCTCCCCTATTACCCAGCTCCTCACACAGAGGAACTAGAACTCTTCACTAGAAGAAATTAATATTTAAACTTCCCTGCAGGTTGTACCTATAAATGCATGAACAAAATCACAGGATTTATAGAAAAAAATCCACTCCAGCAATAACTTTTCTATTTCCCTATTTACAAGTTTTTCCTACATTTGCCTCTTTAGAGGAATACTCTACTGCAGCGTCAGATACCACTGATTCACTTTCAGCAAACCAGTTTGTTTCAGCAAAACTTAGCATGGAAGAACCTTACCATAAAAGGCTAAAATGGCTATAAAAAATTACACAGCTCAAGTAAAGTCTTAAATAGCCATTTCCTTACAAAAGTTTAACATTCTATATCTCAACCAGAAATCAGATTCACTTAAACAATAACAACATTTCTCTCCCAGAAACATAATGGAATTTGAATTTTTTTTCTTCTTCTTTCTTTCTCAGTCCTTATGAAGCTACCTCTAGTTCATCAAATTTCTTCAAGCAATTTTCTGCCAACAATTGGCTTCTTTAATTGACTTCTAGCATAAATTCGCAAGAACAAGCATAGGTTCTTTGCTGCTTTGAGATCTGCATTTAATCCTACATTCCCTCCTTTAATTTCAGAGATGTTCACCTTTATCTACATCCTTTTACTTTGGGGCATCATTTAACGTAGTCCTACCTAGCCACAAGTCCTAGCAGACCCTCCCACAAACTTCTTGCTTCAGTAAATTGATTTGCTGTCTCCTCTAACTATCCTTCCCAACAAATCAATCCTTTGCCTCCTCCAACTTTTCTGAAGTCTTACCTCTTGCCTGCAAGAGGAAACTTGAAATCATCCTTCTCCTTTTTTTGTATGTCTTGTGTGGCAGCAGAGAAAGACTCATTTTATACTAAGCATTTGCCATCACAGCTGGGTTCAGACAGAGCCAACAGACCAGTCAGCGCTCCCAGTCTCTCTGCCATCACTGTCCATCAGAGCTGGAGGAGGGTGGGAACACCGTCAATAAGCTTCCCTGCATGGAGGAGTTACTGAAACCAGTCGAGGTTCTCCACTCGCTCACCACCCCAACATGCACCACAGTCAGAACTTCTCTTAGCATATGACCTTCCATCTTACAGTTTTGGAACTCTTCTTTCATTTCTTTCCATTTGCATTACTGTTACAGAGCATACGAGAAAAAGTATTGAGAGGAGAAACAAACCAGGATCTAGGACTTGATCTCAGCTGACTAATGACTAGAGCCAGCCACACAAACAAATACTATAAATAAACTCTACTGCATGTGACTGCTGTCACAATCCACAACCAAAGACCATGCTGTTCAGACATTCTGGAGCAAGTCAGTATCTCAGCTTCTCATGAGATGGTTTTGTATCTTGGAAAGAACATCACGTCATTAGGTAGGTCAGAGGCAGGAAGAAAAGGGATACAGATAAGGTAAATACATAGCTCCTACAGAAATACTAAAATGAATGGCATTGTTCATCTTAGAAGAAAATGAAAAGCACGACGTAAGAGGGTATATGTCCTGACACACAGGTGTATTTATAGGTCAAGTAAATTATAAGGTGACTGCTTGCAAAATTCTAGTTTAAGAAGTGGGGCGAATCGATTAAATTAGTATGTTGGTTCCTAAGGGAATAAAGAAAATGTCCTGTGTGCTGTATGGCTGGAGTGCCGAGCACATAATGGATTTCACAACATGGCATTAAAGAGTAACAATATTCAGAGCTATAATAATTAAGATAAAATAGACATGATGTCTGGAGAGCCGTGCAGAACTGTATTTTCCAGCACCTTTAAGATATTCTAAACTGTGGGAGCAAGATCTTTATAAGTGATAATTCCACCCTACAGCACTTCTAACACATTTTTCATAAACAACTCACATTTGCCCATGTTATTTCTGATGTACTTTACGGTTTTAGCAACACAGTGTTTCTTGTTTCTGCAGATTTGCATTTGTCCGCGCACGTTTGATGTAAGCTGGCAAACCATAGCTTGTCTCCAGAGCGAAACAACGCCCCGAACAACACAAGATGTCCTGCTGACAAGCAGGGCTATGCCAAGATGTCACTGTGTGTGTGCTCCAGTGACTTAATTGCAGTAACCGAAAGTCAGAGCTCTGAGGCCATGACTTCCCTGGCGCAGGCAGGGCACAGCACGGCATTTCATGGCAGCCCACTTTCACATCGCAATCGATCGCATGACTGCAGCACCAGCAAAACCTGCAGAACTCTCAAATCACTCAACAGTTACCATTTCAGTGAGTTTCACAGTGTGGTAAACTGTTTCAGCAATAATAAAAACAGTTCACGGCAGAAACCATAAGGTAGTAACAGGAGATCTGCTGTCCTGTACTTGCTAGAGCATGTTGTGATAGTTGGCTTCCAATCCCGTGTGTTAATATAGGAAAATTAGTTTCTGACTCTCAGAAAACTTCGGGTTCATTGATTTCTCTAAGAAAAAGCTGTAGGTTGTAACAGTTTTAACACGGAGAAGTAAAAAAATAATAAAATAAAAAAAATATTTCAGGCAATTTAAAAGAAAAAAAAATTAAGTGTGCTGGTGCATTAAGGTCAGCTCCCCAATGCACAGTAAGCATTCACTAGCGTAAAAAGCTTTTACGGTTTCCTGAGGCTCAATGTGCACTCTTCTGCTTTTAGATGTCAACAGGTTCATCCTAATCATGCCCTTAGCATTCGTAAATCATCCACTTCCTTCTCAGCCAGTGCCGATCGGCTGTGTGAGTAAATCTAGAGAAGTTAACTACCGAACCCAACACCCCCGGTGCCGCACACCGCGCTGAATTTGAAACTCGTATATGTGAGACTGCCCTCTGTGCCAAACGCGCAGAGGAGATCACCTCGGAGAGGCGCAACAAATACACGCTGTTACAAATGCAGCACTGACAACAAACACAAGCACCTTGGCCTTCTCAACCTGGGGTTAAAAGTTACAGCCAAGTTCTTCATCAGAATCATTAACTGCTACCAAGCACAGTGGAAACCAAGGCAATGCAGCCAAAAGGCTGGCACGGAGCGTTACGTGCCAGCTGCCCTCCACTGCTGCCGCTACACTGAGCCAGGGGAAAGTTACAATTCATGTATTAGTACTCTACTAGTAACCCCCCAGTCCCTGCTACTGGGGATGAAACCAAACTGATTGTACCACTCCAAAGATTATTCCAAAGCTGAAAGCTTTTCTCTTTCCGACTGTATATGACTTTGTGAAAGTGAGAGAACAGATTCAACTGTAGCTCATAGCCATTCTCCTTGCCAGAAGAGGTTTTTCCAGCACAAGTAGTCCACAGCTGCATCCATCCCTCTTTTGCTTCTTTGGTCCTGGTTTCCCAGTCTGGGGGTTTGTTGGAGTTCGTAGCTTAGACACATACACACAGACACATACGTGTTTAGGTTTCTTTCACATAAGGATGACTAGTCATTTAAAGTTATCAGCCCATGATAAAAAGCCGTGTGTGAGGAAGAGTCTCTTCTGGAATCTGATTTTTAAACCCTTTTTAGTAAGGCTGTATTAAAGGGTTTTATGTTTGTTTGCAAGACTCCTACCAGTATAAAACAATACTATGATATCCCATACCCGTAAATATCCTGGGTTTACAGAAAACCAGGAATACATGCCCTTTTGTATGGAACTCACACTGCGGTATCTGGCAGCACAAAAACCACATTTTACAGAAATTGTCACCAAGAGACTTGTTCCAGCCCGAATAAATTTGCTTACCACAAACTGGTATGGGCAGGAACATCCCACCAGTATGAAATGGCATGCTCTGTCCATACGCCCTAACAACAGCGGTCAGAAAGTGAGAATACTTTCAACGTAACTGAAATTCTTCAAAATTCCCTAGTTTACTGTTTTGTTCGTGTTGGAATAAAACCCAAACTCTCAGCTCAGATCTACTTTCCCAAGGAACTCTCAAAGCTCATCTTTTGTGTCCACTATCTTTACGAAGAACAAAACAACCAGAGATGTCTGTGCTATTCTTTATTTACATTATGTTAGTTGTCCCCGAGTTCTGGCATACCATAAAATATTAATAAGCATTACAAGAGTACGCTTATTTTCCTACAGGGCATAAAACATTCTGCATATCAATTTATAAGTATTGTATCAATTTTTATAGTTAATTTTAGTATACAATTAATAATGCTACTTACAATTAACATTTATCCTTCTTTTGCACTCTAGATATACACATACATACTAACTTAGTTAATAAACAGTGCAGTATCTTTTAAAGGTAAATAAGCCAATTAAAAGAATTTACTAAAGTACATAAGTGTACAACAAATTTCATTTGTTTCAATTACGCAACTACTGTGAATTTAACATCTCAAAGTGTCTAGTTTTGATAGCTTTTTTTCCTCCTTTTTCAATCAAGTAACCTTCTCCAGTGTCTCAAAAATATTTTTAAACATCATAGGTACAACATAATTGCAGAACTACAAAGATCCATTACGGCTGACATGGCACTAATAGTCCTTGTGGGTGTACCTTTATTTTAAGAACGGATGAAAACTTTTGTTTTCTGGCTTTTTGTCAGAAACTGCATTGTTGTGGGTTTCTTTTTAAAAACATGTTCAAGTACTTTCTTCACGGCTTTTCCTCCTCTCTTTTCTAAGCTGAAGAACTTCTTCACCATTTCAGACACAATAGAGCAAGTAGGCCTTCTACTGAACCGCCAGTGTTTAAGTCACTAAACTAACCCTTCTCGCAGTAAGAGACGAACTTCAAATGTTTATTTAATTTCACTTCCTCTTCTGTCCTTTCAGTTATCTATTACGAGCCATCTGGATTACCACCATCAATAAAAATTGTTTTGTGCTGTTAGACAGGGGTCAGCATCTTGAAAAGACTCTCCATCTGATTATATGGATTTCCAATTACAATAGTGTAACACACTTCCCATCCAGACATTAGAGCTATAACTTCTAGCCTGTACTGAAGGAATTACAACAGTGAACACTGCTACGTACTCCGTTCCTTGGAGATCAGCAGTGTCAGATCCACTCACAGAATCACAGAATAGTAGGGGTTGGAAGGGACCTCTGTGGGTCATCTAGTCCAACCCCCCTGCCGAAGCAGGGTCACCTACAGTAGGCTGCACAGGATCTTGTCCAGGCGGGTCTTGAATATCTCCAGAGAAGGAGACTCCACAACCTCCCTGGGCAGCCTGTTCCAGTGCTCCGTCACCCTCAGAGGGAAGAGGTTCTTCCTCATGTTCAGACGGAACTTCCTGTGCCTCAGTTTGTGCCCATTGCCCCTTGTCCTGTCACTGGGCACCACTGAAAAGAGCTTGGCCCCATCCTCCTGACACCCACCCTTCAGATATTTGTAGGCATTTATAAGGTCCCCTCGCAGCCTTCTCTTCTTCAGGTTGAACAAGCCCAGTCCCCTCAACCTCTCCTCGTAGGGGAGATGCTCCAGTCCCCTCACCATCCTTGTAGCCCTCCGCTGGACTCTCTCCAGTAGCTCTTCATCTTTCTTGAACTGGGGAGCCCAGAACTGGACACAGTACTCCAGATGAGGCCTCACCAGGGCAGTGTAGAGGGGAAGGAGAACCTCCCTCATCCTGCTGGCCACACTCTTCTTGATGCACCCCAGGATCCCATTGGCTTTCTTGGCAGCCAGGGCACACTGCTGGCTCATGGTTAACCTGTCGTCCACCAGCACACCCAGGTCCCTCTCCGCAGAGCTGCTCTCCAGCAGGTCCACCCCAAGCCTGTACTGGTGCATGAGGTTGTTCCTCCCAAGGTGCAGGACCCTGCACTTGCCCTTGTTGAACCTCATCAGGTTCCTCTCTGCCCAGCTTTCCAGCCTATCCAGGTCACGCTGAATGGCAGCACAGCCTTCTGGTGTATCTACCACCCCTCCCAGTTTGGTGTCGTCAGCAAACTTGCTGAGGGTACATTCTAACTCTTCATCCAGGTCGTTGATGAAGAAGTTAAACAAGACTGGGCCCAGTACTGACCCCTGAGGGACACCACTTGTCACCAGCCTCCAACTAGACTCAGCGCCGCTGATGACAACCCTCTGAGTTCTGCCATTCAGCCAGTTCTCTATCCACTTCACCGACCACTCATCCAGCCCACACTTCCTCAGCTTCCCTAGGAGGATATCATGGGAGACTGTGTCGAAAGCCTTGCTGAAGTCAAGGTAGATAACATCCACAGCTCTCCCTTCGTCTACCCAGCCAGTCATGTCATCGTAGAAAGCTATCAGATTGGTCAGGCATGATTTCCCCTTGGTGAATCCATGCTGACTACTCCTGATAACCTTCTTTTCTTCCACTTGCTTCATGATGGCCTCCAGGATAAGCTGCTCCATCACCCTTCCCGGGATGGAGGTGAGGCTGACCGGCCTGTAGTTCCCTGGGTCCTCCTTCTTGCCCTTTTTGAAGATTGGAGTGACATTGGCCTTTCTCCAGTCCTCGGGCACCTCTCCTGTCCTCCAGGACCTCTCAAAGATGATGGAGAGTGGCTCAGCAATGACATCCGCCAGCTCCCTCAGCACTCGTGGGTGCATTCCATCGGGGCCCATGGATTTGTGGACATCCAGATCGCTTAAGCGATCCCTCACACAGTCCTCCTCGACCAAGGGAAAGTCATCCTCTTTGTAGGCTTCTTCTCTTACCTCCGGGGCCTGGGATTCCTGAGGGCCAGTCTTAGCACTGAAGACTGAAGCAAAGAAGGCATTCACTACCTCTGCCTTCTCCGCATCCTCCGTCACTAGGACACCCGCCTCATTCAGCAGCGGCCCCACGTTGTCCCTAGCCTTCCTTTTGCTGCTGATGTAGTTGAAGAAGCCCTTCTTGTTGTTTTTGACATCCCTTGCCAGCTTCAATTCCAGGTGAGCCTTGGCCTTCCTCGTCGCATCCCTGCATGCTCTCACTACGTTTCTGTACTCTTCCCAAGTGGCCTGTCCCTCTTTCCACTTTCCATGCACCTTTCTCTTCTGCCTGATCTCAGCTAGAAGCTCACAGTTACTGTCAAGGCACCTAAGGGGAGGCAAGTCCCAAACCCGAGACTAAAGCACCAAGTAGCACCCTTCTGCAGGGTGCCCATGCATGGGGGATGCAGCAGGGTGGCAGGCACAGCTCCTCAGCCCTCCACCCAAGTGCTGCCACTGGCGCTGGCCTCTGGGTACCCCTTGGAACTGCCCTCACCATCACTGCTTCTCCACAGTGCCTTTCAGTCTGCGTGGCAGAAGATTCAATGCCGGATTCCCCCCCCTGCAGAGGCAGGGCTCTATTTCAGCCATCCCACAAATCAGACACTGAAGAGATTTCACAACACAATTGAGTTATAAAGCAACAATCTCCTGTATTTTCAGGTAAAGTAACGAGTGAGAAACTTCTGAAACCCTCCTGGTGAGAAGAACACAACACTATTACTAGGCTAATACAACATTTTTACCCTGAAGTCTTTCAAGGCAACTGCAAACCTTCAGAAAGCACTTCTAGTGACTGCCAGGATGAATGGCTCCAGTAAATACGTTTTAGAAGCTGGAAGATAAAGATCTGAATTTCTCTTTTGTCTGGAAAGCTTTGTCTTAGATCCTCTTCCCCCTCCCCCCGCTGATGCCTCCAAAATACAAAGACTCCACGGACTCAAAAGCACAGAAGTGTGGAAGTCACAGACTTAGCTTGGTTTCCTCGCAGGTCTGCTTTCATGTGAAATCTCTTTTTTCATCTTTGCTTTCTCTTCACACACTTTAGCCACAGAGCTAATTCATCCTTACAGACAAATATTGCCTACTTTTCTTTTAAACACAAAATGCTTTGTTTGGAAAAAATGCAGAGAGATCAGATTAGGACATTATATGCATGTGTGTATTACCATTTTAATTTAAATAAGCTGTTAAGTAAATAAGGCAGCAATCTTTTCACTTCATTTCTCCCAACAGATGTTAATAAGAGAAAGATATGAGTATTTTAAACTACAGAGGTCAATAGGTATTCTAAAGGTGAAGCAGAGATACTTCTGTGAAAGTTCTTATGCAAGTATCACTGTGGGAAAAGGCGAGCGCTACCTGATGCATCGTCACAGAAGTTAGCCCCATTCTGAGTCTTCTTATTTCTTGAAACAAGTCATCTCAAATCTCTTAGCAAGTGCTGCAAACAGTGCTCAATTTGAGCTTTACTTGCAGGTATGCTCAGTTAGAGTGAAAAGATGCTACCTGCAATATTAACTGGCCAGTCATAGAACGGATAACTTCTACCTACTGAATTATTTTTTCTGATAGAATCATGGAATCATAGTAAGGGTTGGAAGGGATCTTAACGATCATCTGGTTCCAACCCTCCTGCCGTGGGCAGGGACATCTTCCACCAGCCCAGGGTGCTCAGAGCTCCACCCAACCTGGCCTTGAACACTGCCAGGGAGGGGGCAGCCACAGCTTCTCTGGGCAACCTGGGCCAGGGCCTCACCACCCTCACAGTGAAGAATTTCTTCCTAACATCTAATCTAAATCTGCCCTCTTTTAGTTTACAACCATTGCCCCTTGTCCTATCACTACACACCCTTGTGATAAGTCCCTCTCCATCCTTCCTGCAGGCCCCTTCAAGTACTGGCAGCTGCTCTAAGGTCTCCCTGGAGCCTTCTCTATTCCAGGCTGAACAGCCCCAACTCTCTCAGCCTGTCCTCATAGGAGAGGTACTCAAGCCCTCTGAACATCTTTGTGGTCCTCCTCTGGACCCGCTCCAACACATCCATGTCCTTCCTATGCTGGAGGCCCCAGAGCTGGACACAGGACTCCAGGTGGGGTCTCACGAGAGCAGAGTAAAGGGGCAGAATCACTTCCCTCGACCTGCTGGCCATGCTTCTCTTGATGTGGCCCAGGATACGGTTGGCTTTCTGGGCTGTGAGTGCACATTGCCGGCTCATGTTGAGCTTCTCATCCACCAGTACCCCCAAGTCCTTCTCCTCAGGGCTGCCCTCGAGCCACTCTCCGCCCAGACTGTACCTGTGTTTGGGATTATCCCGACCCACATGCAGGACCTTGCACTTGGCCTTGTTGAACTTCATGCTGTTCATGCAGGCCCACCTCTCCAGCCTGTCGAGGTCCCTCTGAATGGCATCCCTTCCCTCCAGCGTGTCAACCGCACCACACAGCTTGATGTCATCGGCAAACCTGTCCCACTGTCCATGTCGCCAACAAAGATATTAAACAGCACCGGCCCCAGTACCGACCCGTGAGGCACACCACTCGTCATTGGTCTCCACCTGGACACCAAGCCACTGACTATAACTCTTTGTGTGTGTCCATTGAGCCAGCTCCTTACCCAAAGAGTGGTCCATCTGTCAATTCTTTTTTCTGGATGATTTTTTTAAAGAATAAATATGCTTGGCAATGTTCTACAGCACTTTCAAATACATCTAAGTAATTAATTCTTCAAAGCACAAAGACTACAAAGATATCAATGAATCAAACAATTCTCCCCCTACATAAGCACTGTTAACCTGTGTGGTTTCTTCAATAAGAGAAAGATAAATTGAGAGATTAAACAAATTATCCAAGGTGGTATGTTGAGAAATTCATAGAAACAGATTTAATGGAAGTAGCCTCCTAACACCAAAACATTTAGGCTAGCAGACTAGTAATATTCTAGATGAAAGATGATGGCCCTCCTGGACAGTATCAGGTGCACATTTTATTTCAGACATCAAGCAGTGCTGCAGTAAGTGCTAACGACCCCTCTTAAGTGGCCAAAGCCAGATACTGCACAATGGAGCAGCAGAATGAAACCATGCTGTTCATTCCCATGAATTATTTTATTCAGACAGGAATATGTACTTCCAGAGCAGATGCTTTAGCATTTGGGTCTTAGATGAAATTCTTGAAGAAATAAATCTGAACATACTTACAGTAATAAGGTAAACTCAGACTATGTTGTACCTAGAACTGGCATAAAAAATTCATGTAACAGTTGTGACTAATTTTTACAGACTACGGCAAAAATTAAGTACGTATGCTGCATCCCAGTTTCTGTAATTCGCGTCACACATCTTGCAAATTAGTTCCTTCAACAGCAAACACACAATTTTAACAATAGCAACTCTATTCATTTGACACAGAGAACTATTCAACTTGCTGAAGATTACCCAATTTCACCAAAGTAGTAAAAAGTCAGACAAAAACTCTCCTCCACGCAAAGTACAAAACACAGACCAACTAGAAAGAAAGAAGCAGCAAATAGGATGGAGTCTAAGAGATGTAAGGAGGTACTCGTCTTGGAAGTATCAATCCAATCAGAAAAAAATCTCTGCAGTAAAAAGTTCACTCTAAATTAGAACTTTGGAAAGTCTGACGTATTTATGAAGAGGTATTTAAACTTTGAAGGATGTTTTCCACTCTGCTGAAGATCTCTTGCATAGCATACGCAGTTCCAGAACGGTCATTTATTTTGAAGACTGTTTTTAAAAGTTACCAAAGTTTCCAAGACAGCCAAAGTTTCTGTGCTTTTTTTTTCGTTTTGATTCTTCTACACAAGACCTCCAAAATTACCAGTCTCACATAGTAATTTGTCATGACAGCACAAAAAACATGTTGCAGGTGTCCACACCTGCTTCTTTTGTTTAGAATCAAGAAAAGAGGTGTAGGAATACTTCATTAATGCCTTCTTCCATAATGCTGAAGTTACTTTTAAAAGTGCACATCCCCTAATGGAATAGATGACTTCTTTGTCTCTGTGACTTTCTTTCCAAACCACACGTACTTTATATGAAACATAGCTCTGAGGCTGTCAATTGAGCTTGAAAGTTAATGTTCCTGTAAATCACCAACTGCCAAAGCAAGTTATGCCATTTACCTTGTGACTGTTTTTTGAAAGTTCTCATCGAAGTAGTTAGCTAATCGCACTTCAGACCCCGTCTGTCTCCCAAGCCTGTCCGGCCAGCAGCCATTCACGCATACAAGATCGAACAACAGAGCTGCACGCTTGCTGGATAAGTGATGTTATGGTAAGTCATTAGTGTGCTATACCAGTGACGGACTTCAGAATTGAAACTGCCATGAATCATGTCATTAACTTAAGACTCTCTTTCCATACTAACGTGTCTTGCAGCAGAAGAGCCAGAGCAATAGCACAGTATTTCAGAGAAGTGCGTCCCACAGAACTGAAGAAGTGAAATTAAGGGTTTTCTTTCCTTAAACGCACAGTTTAGACAAGCAGGTTTGCAACCAGCAATCTTTATTTCTTTTTCTTTATAGGATTTTCCTAGATTATTTGTTGGCTTATTTTTACACTCTTCCCTTAACCTACTTAAAAAAACCTCAACGGCTATGGCACAGCCTTAACCTCGTACAGCGGGAGTAATTGCCAGGAGTTCAATAAGCATTAGAGGCAGCAGCCACTGCTCTGACCCAACTCAACGGCCAAGAGCAGACATCATGCAACACCCATAGCGGAAGATCAAGAAACAATAACGCAGCTCATTCTAATGACTCACATCGCTAAGTTTGAACCGAGCAGAGTATTTTGAGTTAATGATTGGAAGAGACAAAGTTTAAACCACAAGATCAACATGGAGAAGAAAGCTCAAATCCCAGGAGAGACTGGAGTCTGCTGTAGAGTGAGATCTGCACAGCGAAGTGGCTGCTGACCAACACGGGCGGTTTGCCCTGCATGTCTTTCAGGAGTTGCAGTCTAGCCTCAGTCTGGCCCCATTGTTAATAACCAAACTTAACTGAAGCACTGAAGGTGTCCTCCTGAAATAGATCTTCACTTTACGTTACCTGAAAAAAAAAAATCCAGTTATCCTATGCCCAAACCACTTCGCAGAATGGAGTGAGGCATGCGAAGCAGAGACCACTATGCGAACCAAAACGCAGATGCACCTTCGGCATCCAACTGGTGACTTTGGGATCATTTTCTAAGTGTTCAATAAGGCTACACAAAATTTTGAAAGACAGCTTATTTTATTCTGTTTGATACCTCCTAATTTATAGTCAACAAGTTTTTAAATTAAGGTCAGTTAAAATAATCTGACTGCTGTTTTGTAATTACTGTTCTTAGTTAAGGAACCCCAGAGAGGAAAGTAGCACAAGAAGGAAAACCAGTCTCAGGTTGGGTACACTTGGTAAACTGCTTGTTGCCAGGATGCCATTTCGGAAAAGACTCTGCCAGGACACCAAGAAGGGGCTGCACTGCTGTAGGCAGTGGGGCGGGGGAGAAAAAATCTGCCTCATTTCCATTCCAGTAGAAAATAAGTTTTTAGTAAAATTATGTTTTCCAATTCTATCCTCTTTGCTTTCTTCTTTAAATCAGTGGAGGACCCCTATGTCATTACAAAGCTATAAACAGCACTTCAGCAATGATTATATGCTAGCATTGTCATCTCTTCCTCACGCTTATTATGGGTCACATTGCTACCCAGATTGCAAGATTATTGTAATGTTTCAGGCCAGCAAGGATTAGTCAAAACAGTACATAAATAATACAGCATGCAACTGAAATCAGGGTATTTGAGGAAAGGAAGAGGTAGGTACGGATTTTAAGTGACAGGGAACTGATTACTTTAATGTTCATAATAATAAAGCCTGCCAACAGAATAAGGAATAGAGTCACCAGTTTACTACTGGTGGTGACATTTCTCCTTGTCATTCAGCAAACTAATTGCCTCTTTTGTCAGGTATGAATTCTTTTTAACAGAGATGTTAAAGGCAATGGTGCCTGGCTAAGAAGATACTCTGATTCTTCAAGCTCTCCCCTGCTTACTAAAGATCCTTTTCAAGTCTGTTGATCATTTATGCTGATGTCTGAGGAGCTATTGGGTTCCTGCTTTTCAGACCAGGGGACAGAAGACAGAAAGCATTATGAAGCAATTTGCCAGCCTGTATATAATAACCTAAAGCATGTATCTATTTCTTCTTTAGAGAACAGGAAGCGTTTAATCATTTCTGAAAGGCCTACTTATCAAACAGAATTACTTTAAGCATCATCTTATAAATCACAAAGAAGAAGTATTTTATGGTTCCAGAAATGAAGCTCCTATTGCAATGAGCGGAAACATTAGGAGATAAACATGTGCTATTACTCTGTTGCATTCTACAAAGGCCTCTAACTTCACAATGCCTACTTTATGAATAATATTTTTGCTGAGCAATATTAGTCAGTCAAAAAAAAGGTGATAAATAACTAACATGTTGCCTTCTTAACTCTAGCAGCCCACCTTCAGAAGATATATACAGTTCTGGGGAAGCCTGTTTCTATCTTCCTGAATTTTTGCTCTCCTCTTCATAGGCACACACTGAAGCAATTTCTGCTGTCAGTCCTGAATGATCAGGCTCAGTAAAATTGTTCACATCCATCAGGATTTACTTCTTTTTGCATTATCAGGCTACGCATCAAATCACCAGCCTGTAAATAAGAGTCATACTAGGCCAACGAGTTTTTACTTACAACAGCCAATGCATTCATCTCAAACGGAGCTCCTAACATTAATTTGTGAGTTCCATTTGCCAAATCCCTCTTTTCTCAAGAATTTAACATTTACCTCAGTAAGGCACTTGCATCCTGCATTGTTACCAAACCGGCAGCCACTTTCCTTTGCTCATTTGCTTTAAAATCAATTTAAGTCATTCTTGCAAAACAGCAGCAGAGCTATAGGGCTTTACATAGCTATAGCATATACGTTTATTGGAAAAAATATATGAAGAACTGCTTTATGCTCAAAATGTCTATTAGTTTGAACACATGTACCATCACATAGTGATTCCAGCCCCAACAGAAAGTTTTAAACATAATTTTTGTGTCAGGTATCTTTCCAGAAGAACGGCCAGAAGCAAAGCGGCTGAACACATTAGTGGTTATCCCTGCTATTCCCAAGGCTTATGTGCCATTACCAGTAATGACAGTTAATTGGAAGATCAGAACTGGGACCTGAGCCACTGTGCAAGTCTCTCGAAAGCAATGAAGCTACCTAGAGAGATATGGCCTCTCAAATAGTATTCCATGATGTTGTAACACTGCAGCAGCGCACACGAACACATGGCTATACAGCGTGTGCACTGCCAATCCACATGCCCGAACTCCACCAGTGTCTTAAAACATCTTTCCCATAGTCCAAGCGCAAAACTGGACACTGAAAATGAGTGGAGCTAGGATGGCCGCAAGTTATGATTCAGTAACAACAATCTGAAATAAAAGTTAGATGTCCAATGTCAGACGCATTGAGAGAACATCTCTAAGCTGGTAAGGAGATGAGGATGTCAGCACTCAATTCAGCCCTAAAGATGGATGAAATTCATCCAGCCATTTTCACTAATCACATGCTGACCCTCAAAACTTCAAGGGCTTGAACAGGAAGTACAGAAAGGGTAAACACTCACTGAGCTCTATACACAAGATTAACAACTTTTCAGACTCAAGCAGCTATTAAACACAGATTTAGTCCTGCTAACTCACTGCTATTGCCCATACCTTTCCTTCTGTAACAACTGGTAATCTAACAATTTAATTTGCATTTCTGAAGCTGCAAAAATCTGTCAGAGGAAACTCAACAAAAAGTATCTTTCATGCTTTTGTTTCCCCATGAAAAGGAATTTGTTTTAAAAATCCAAGTTTTAGGGTCACCTCTCTGTTAGCACGTGCCTATGGGTATTTAGGAGAATTAAATTTAGGTTATTTGAGAAATATGTATTTCAATTTCTTTTCAAGGAAATATTCCCTACAGAATTTCATCATAAGAACTTTATCTAGCTGCCAACTGTGAGTACTTTCAAAATAAAATTTTATGGCTTGATGCTGATAAGGTGTATCCCAAACAAGGCCAACACGATACCACTCGTGGGCTCCCTTAGGGATATCACTGCCTTTTCGGTAAAAACACCCTCAGTTTTTAATACACAACCCACAAACTTCACCAGAACATTACACAGGTTACCAGGGCTTTCCCAAAAAACAATCACACTAAGACACCCGTGGCAGCTCCAAGCACAAGGCAGTTTGGGTTAGTCACGTTTCCACAGCATGTAACAGAACACAGTGTGAAAATGGTTAACTTCAAAGTCTCCTGCAAAAACGGCTGAACTACATGACTACTACCAAGAGCTTTTGTTTTCCAAATACATACACAGGGTTGGGTTTTTTTTAAATATCTCTAGTGTTACTTTACACTTAATTGCACTTCTTCACTGAACTCACTTAGCTTTTTAAGCCATTTCCAAAACCAATTTGATCAGAACGCTTCAAACTGGGAAGAAAACAGAATTTGTCAGAGGACGTGCTACATCCTAATTTGGATACACAGTTAATTTAAGATGGAAGAGGCTTATTCCACTTCCTCTCTTGTTCCTAAGTTTGGACAGCGTGATGGCTGTGACAAATCTGTGAAACGCTTTCCATAGGAGGGTCTTTAGGAATCGTTTTCCCTGGAGAGGAATCTTTTTCATGCATTCAGAAGAGACAATTACTCTCCATTTTCAGTCACTTATGTTATGCCTACATAGCTTAACACTGATGTTATGAAAACATGTGAATCTTTTTCTGGTTTCTGTATTGTCGATCGAGCTTTTCTCCAGTGCCCGTAGCAGGACACAAGCCTGGCTCGAGTATCCCTTAGCACGCCGTGCTGCTAACCCTGCATTACAAAGCGTGTGGTGTGAAAGAAAGCCAAGCGTTTTATTTGCCAGTTGCTCACCAGTAAGATAAGCAAAGACTCCAATTCAGGGCAGAGAGGAAGATAATAATTCTAATTCTATCAGATCCTGCTGAAGCATAAGGAGTTACTTCTGGTTCCAACAGATTTTCACCTTCCTGCTTGTGTACCTTAAAGTACTGAGCAGTCAGCCCTGTGAATTCAGATGGATTGCTCATATAGTGCATGGTAGAACCACAGCCCAGCCACACACCGATGCAAAGCCACTGAACGGAGTGTGAGCGAGCTGTGTGACTGATGGCTGGTCATGCTGCAGGCGCATAAGGCTTTGCGTATTTTTTGTACCTGTGAAATCAAGGAATAGACTGCATGAGGGAAGCACATGTCAGAGGCACTTCACTATGTTCTTCTTGGTACATTATACTATATTTCAACAGGGAATTACTTTAACATTCTGATAATATGCATAAAAATCTTTATGACATTCCAGTCACCAATGTACAAAAAGTCCCTTCCTTCCTTAGCCATAATTAATCATCATTATCAGTATCTCACCAGGACAGACACATTTTTATCATTTAAAATTTGGTATTTTAAGGCAGGGGAAAAAAAGAGACAAATTGTTTGTGATGAAAATACAGGAACTAGTTTGACTGAAGCTGTTTATAATAGGAACACTGATTAAGCTCCTGAATGGATACTGATTATGATCAAACAAAAAGCTAAAAAAGGTTTCTCAGCAGATACGCTAGGTGCTACAAAAACCCCTATTTAACTAATGGAGTTACCTTGAGATGTTCTAAATTATTTACTGAAGTCAAATATTTATTGACTGTGGTTAGTAAGGTATTTGTTACTGATACTAAAGCTCCCAGAAATAATAGTTATGAGGATAGAGAAATAGAAGCCAGAAAGGAGTTTGAAAGCCCAGCAATAAAGCCTTCTGTCCAATATAAGAAAGAATATCGATATGGCATAAATATCATATATAAACATACAACCGAATGTAAGCCTACAAATGAATGTAATAGTAAAATAATGAAAGCAATCTAGCCTGTATCACAGTATTGTACAACTAAATACACTAAATAACATGCTCTCTGTTTTAGAATCAACATTTTAGCCTTTAGTCGATGTTTTTCAAGACAAAAAGAATGTGGCAGGTGATACTGTAATACAAGGGTGATTTAGTTGCAAATAGTAAATCAGTAGGATAAAATACTAAAAACATTGTGAAAGATCTTAAAAATTGATACATTTTACAAATAGCTGAGAACTGGATAGCTCAGAAGATAGAAGGGATACTTCTGTTTGTTCACGTGCTCAGGTAGTTTGTGAGTATGACAACATTCTCAGGGTTTAATGTTGTTAAACAGCTTATTAATGTTAAGGAATGCTGAATATAAAATTCACTACTTCTATAGTACAAGTATACAGTACTTAATACAATAATTTATGTAAGTTTTAGTTTTGCGTGACTTTAAAAGGAAGACCTAATTAAAGAGCATGCATTTAATAGACCTCTTTTTATCTGTACCTAAATCAAGATTTAGTTAATAACCTTTCTGAGCCGGCACTTAATTTTGCTACTGTTCTTCAAGGTGTAAGGAACTCTACACTTTAACAGATTCCATACTCTACACTTCCTCAGCGATAATTACATTTGCATCGTACAGATGTAACAATAGAAAAATCTGTACTTATTTACATAATATGGATACTGCAATAAATATCACAATGATCCAAGTCTCCAAAGAAATAGATAAAATCTGACTCACACAAAACCACTAAAGGCATACTTCATCAGCTCTGAGAACTAGTCACTTCAGCTGGGCCAGTCTGCAGTTCTTGCGGCAAGAGCTGTGGGATCTCAGCTCTAGCGGGCTGCCCAATGCATCAAAGCCCAGGTTGTCCCCGAGTTACCAGTGTGGTGCAGCTGAGCACCAGGGCTGCATCTGAGCCCACTCAGAGCACTCTGCTCACGGGTTCCCTGTGCAGCCCAAGAGCTCCCAGGCCCCTTCTCCAGATAGATGACTCCCACTCTAGCAACCCTGAAACATCATCTCAGTGTTAACAGATCTACAGTCAGTTCTCAGTGTACGTGTATCTTCCATGTACACAAACAAAACCTGTTGCTGAAAAAAAACCAGCAAAGACAACTGCTGCTGAAAAGACAACCATGACTTAGAAATCTATGTTGTAGGCTTGAGTTAGAGCAAATTTTAACAACGACGACAATAAAATTATCAAAACACGTCTAAAGCATTTTAGTCCTCTAAGGTAGTGCAAGTTTAGACTGATAAATAACAATTGCAAGATTAAGGAGAACTGTGACAGTTTTATTTTTGGTAAGTAAATAACCCAAACCAAAACCTGGGGGGGAGGGAAGAAAAACCCCAAGTCCAAACACTAGAGATTGTGTTTTTAGTTTTCTTTAAGTAGACCGAGACATTTTCAGCATTCAAAGCATTCATGAAGTGTTCATGAAGCATAACAGAAACTACATAAGCAAACATAAATCTGCTACGTTGTTTAATAACCTTAAGGAAAAATCAGTTCTTCTGTTTGAAACTCTTCAGGTACAATATTTGAAAGAGCCAAAGAGCAGTTCACAAGAAACTAAATGGTATTAGTTCTATCATTGTCCTCCTACTAAAGTATTAAAGAAAAAATTCTTCTCTATTCAGTTTGTTAAAATGAGTTTTTGTGGGACAATATTTACAGGCTGTGGGTGCCTATTTATCTCTCTTCCCTCACTGCAGGGCTCATGGTCAATGAGTAACCTCCTCCTCGCTGCACAGCAGCCTCTCTGCTGGCGGCTTCTACCTCTGGAGATTCCTGACTTTTCCTGGTTGCAAACACCTCACAAGAACATCCACTGAACTACTTTATCTTGAAAAGGAAAGTGGGCTGAGCGTGCTAGAGTTCTCTGAAATCAACCAGTTGATCAAAGTCCAGTTTGAAGTGAAAAACCCCTCCCAAACCTAAGTTTGCGTTCACAAGGTACATTAGTGATTTTTAAATTATATAAATTGGAAACAACTAAGGAAGAACAAAGTGAAATAAAACATGTCTGGATAACATCTAACAATCAGACTCCATACCGACCACAGCTGCTGCAGTATTAAGCCAAACACAGCCCCCCTGCCACCCTCCACAGAGCTTCTTCCCTGGAAATCTGTTTCTGATTCTGCATCTTTAGTAGGTTAAACAGCCTCCCTCCTACCCACAAAATCATGAGAAGTACTCAACGTACCAACAGATAATGGAATACAATCTCCGTGCCACTATTTATTCTTTGCTGAGAACACTCACTCCACCTTCATAACGCAGGTAACTTCTGACACTCGCCTCTCCCTTCCCTTGCCAGCCTCCTTCCCTCCATCGCCCACCTTCCAGCAGTCTGTCAAACCGGGCAAGACAGGACATCCTGTCTGGGAACTGATATATGAACCACTGAGAAAAGCTCTGGAGTTTGCCCTGTCTTCCGAGATGATGAAGTTGGCAATTTAGTAGATGTCTTTAGCACTCAAGCCTCAATGTCAATCGAGAGTTCTGCAGCTGAGATGAAGTAGAAGACACCGTCTCCTGAGAAGGGGGAATTGAGGGGGCATTTGCAATCTGCTTCGGAGCATTTGTATTTTTGACACAGAAATGAAGTTTTCACAGTCACTTATATGATGATACATCAGTGCTTGGAGCCTGAGGTAAGATAAATGCTTACACTCACCACGCAGCACAGAGACCCGTAACGGGTGCAATGAAACTAAGGATTCGCATATTTATGCTGGCTGCCAAAGCACAGGTATCACAGAAATACCCATCATAAGATATAGCCCAAGAAAGAATGCTTTGACATTCTCTCGCAAAAGCTGTGCAGTGAAGCGTCCCAGGGCCCTCGAGCCCTCTGGAATACCCAACGTGCTGCTTACGCCTCGCGAAGGGGACCCTGCTCTTCACACCTGCTGGGGCCTTCTGCCAGACGCAGACTGCAGAACCACTTTCCAGAGCAGGTCTGGATTCAAAGACCTGGGAGACAGCAACAGCACAGCAAAGCAGGTGCAATATTCAGATGTAGACAGCTGGCAACCGCTTTTATCTGAGCTCATGTCACACTTACGTCGGTGTCCTTACGACAGATTGGGTACGGGTACCACGCCTAGGAACAGAGCGCAATACAGAAGGACATCAAGCCCAACCACACTGAGGCATTATGTCTATCAAAGGAGTACGTGTCATTTTCTATTAAATGTGAATGACTATAGCAAGGGCAAAAAAAAAAAAAAAAAACAAACAACTTTTCCTCAAGAAAGTAGGATTTGTCATAACAAAGAGATTTTCAATTCATTAAAACCAGAAACCCTCTGACCTTTCAGTCAACTACAGACGGAGGACATTCTGTTGCTGAACTATGCAAATGGTAATACAAAACTAAAGAATTTTTATTATCCTCTTCCATATGCATAAACCACAAATTCCCATTTTAAAATTACATTATACTGTGGCCTTCTCACTCCCAGTGACTGTTGCTAGCGAAGTTTCGTCATTTAATATGTGGCACCTGCATTTGGCATAATAAAATTAAACATTCCCTTGGATATCAGATAGCTAGAATGTTTCTGTTTCTTTCTTAGACAAGGAGAAGACCTGCCTCCAAATTAATATCTTTGATGTTGACTTTTCATCAGTAATAGAGAACCTGGTTTAAAAATTAAAAACCCAAACATCAAAACGCATGAAAAAGCTGTTAGAACTACGCAGTGAGGTAACATTACAAAGTCACTGGATTCGAAGGCTGCTTCTGCTCTTTAGGATCTGATAAAAAAACTCCACAAACTTGTTTGGGAATGAAAGCAGAATAGTCTTGGTGACCTTTCCGCCAAGATGGCTATGACCGGTTACTATCAAAGAAAACAAGTGTCTGGATTCAGACGCAGGCTCAGCTCCTTTAGCTCTAAGGCAGGCTTTCCTCACAGACTATCCGATGCTAGCTGCAAAGTCCATGGGCACACTCGCTGTTCCTGATAGCTTCCCAAGTGTTTTCAAGTGCCTGCAAGGCGAGGGATGGGCAGCCCGGTACCGTGCTGCGGCACAGGGAAAGGAGCAGGGCTGCTGCCAATGCCTGGTGGAACAGCAAGCGCTCCGTCTCCTGCTGACAAGACCAACACCGCGCCATGAAGCTTGCCCTGAAACGGAATCTTATCAGAAACTCATTTCAAACTTGTGTGCCCACCCTGGCAAAGGACTTACATTAAGCTGGTTGGGTGCTGCTCACAAGTGCTTTTTCAGCTCCCCTTAGGCCAGCACCTCTGCTCAACTGTTCTGAATGCTGTTAAATACAGTGTACACGTATGGGAAAAAAATCCTTTATTCATCTTCTTTTTCTTTGACAAAATGTGAATGCAAGCTGCGAACATAACATAACTGGTATGTTTAAAACAGGTGTAATCTTAAGAGTTAAGGAAGCTGCATCAAAGAAAAAGGAATGGACAAAAGAGACTGGAGAGATTTGAGCCTTCACTTGTCTAGGGTCGGCACCAAGCTAAGTCTTTAGACATGCACAGAAATTGGCTATTGTGTTAAAATCATTACTTTTGGACAAGCTTCTTTCCTACTGCATACTACTGAAGGAAAGAAGCTAAAAAAAAAAAAGCCAAGCCAACCAAACCCATAGTGGTTAAAGAAAGTGAAAGACACAATAAAGCGGTCGCAGATCCAGTAGGGAAAATGCAGAGTGACACTGGGGACGGGCGAGATGCACAGAAAATGCTCAGAAAGAATGGGGGCAAAAGAACCCCAAAGGCTTTGCTAACCCAGTAAGCATTTGAAAAGCGGCTGCAGAGTGCCCTGTTTAAGGTACTGAGAGCATTTAACAAGTTCATTCTACGCTCCCCATAGTGAAGAAATGCATGAGAGCAAAGTCACAGCAGCTACAGCAGGATGAAGCAGCAGAAGAGTTGCACAACGCACTGTGTTTGTCCTTCTGCAAGACATCAACAGAACCCTTCAGACATCTAGGATACCACAGATCGACAGATACACAGCATAAAAAAAGACATTTATTCCTCTTCCTGCTGATAGCCACTAGCTCCAAGCAGCATTATTAGCCTCCTTTGAAATCTGCAAAGGATATTCTGCAATTCCCAGGGAAGCTCCTCGCCCTGCCGTGATGAGTGGGGGATAGAGAGGAAGGTTTGCAGTGGAGGAATCCTCTCCGCTTGCCTCTGCCCCGCGCAGCCCCGAGCCTCCCTCCCTCTCCTGGGAGTACCCACCTCCTCTACCACATATCCCTGGTCATGGTGTTTCTGAATTGCTTTTCAGCATTGGCAATGTTATACCAACGGAGTGATTTTATGATCCTATCACAGTTTTGAATCACTTCACGCACTTCTGGGGTGAAACGCAAACTACTTAACATTGCATAGCAAGCAACATAATTGTTCACAAAATGAAATCAAGGAGGCTGTATCTAATTAAAAGTACATGGGGAATCTACTGTAAGCAGAAGGTATTGTAATTATCTTGTTTCGATGTAAATGTACCCAGTAACGAGCACTGCATAAGCAAAGTATCTAGCCTTTCCCTTCAGGGACACACAGGTGGAGCTAGGAAACACTTCTGATGTACAACACATGTAAACATAAAAACCTCTGTCAGATAAAATTCATACTATAAAACTGAGACGTTTGATTTTTAAACAGGAAAATTAAGTCCAAACTCCAAACTTTAGCGAGTTTATGCATTAAATGTATGTGTGTGGGGCTTTTCCAGGTATTGCAAACAAAAATGCAGTTGCAAAACAGCAAACTAAGAAATACTCACAAAACATATCCATAAAAACTTTGCTTATAACAAGTTACAAAGTTTACTTCATGTCCTAGAGAAAGTTTGCATGTGATTAAATAGGTAAAATATCAACATTAAAAAATATATTCTGGGTTTTGTTATTCTGTAGCACAGAACTGTAACGTATGTTTTATTTTTTTGACATTACCGAGCCATAACTGCATGTAATTTAATAAAGTTTAGGTGATGAAATGCTTTTGTATAATACCTTATTAGCTCCAGAAACGTAACGGGATGCTCAACAAGACCTCAGCTTTCCCATCTCAGTCAGTGGGTGGTTAGTTCTCGGCCTGTCTTCTCACACACCAGCATCTGCTGTTTAACACAATAGACCCAGCAGAACATTGCTAGGTCTCCTGAGAGCAGCGCTGCTCCTGCAGTGCCCAGCTCGCTCCCAGAGTAGTGCTTGCTGAATTTCAGCTCCTTGTTCAAATAACATGGAAACTCAGATAAATATAGTAAGATCTAAAAATCCCAAACAACAACAGAACAAATATAGCTGTAGATAAATCAGGCTCAAGAGCATCTGCTAAGCGATTGTAACGGCTCAATAGGAGTACAGAAAAATCCCCACCAAGTTTAAACAAATTTTCCCAAAGAAATCCCTCCTTGGGTGAAGTTGTGTGTTCTGTTCCTCACCATTTACCTGAAATATCAGGACTTACATTTATTAAGCTATGGCATAACCTTATCAATGTTTAATTTCTGTTTGATTTGAGTGGGATTTATATACACGTCAACTCCAGCAACATGACTGAAGTACACAGAGAAGCATCTAGGAGGAAATGAAGGAAGATTTATTCAAATGTTCAGTGACGCTGACTTCCAAAGCTACAAAGATGGAGGGGGGGAGAGGGAGTAAATAGACAAACAAATAGGGTTTTTTCTTCTTTACATCAACACACATTACCTATAATTCTTATATAATTTCTCTCCCATATACCTCCACCCCAGCATGAACACAATTTTACTGTGATAAGGAAATCAACCAGAATGAGGTATAGGAAATGGTGATATCTACAACAGGACAAAATAAGTACTCTTCAGATTTCTTAAGATGTCTGTAAATAAACCTGTAACTAAGGGGTGATTTGGTTGAGCCTGCATCTTCACTGAAGCTTGTCTCTTGTTATATACATATCCGTAGTGAACCCTATATGGAGCTAGTGCAAAAGGCTACAGGCATGGCTAGGCTGGGATGTGCTTTAAGATGAGAAAATATACCTTAACTGCACTTTGCTATTCAGGAAAGCATTTTATCCACAGAAAAGAGAATATTAGCTTCGAAAGTTAAAACACTTCCTTACAAAGGAGAAGAAAAAAAAACCTAAATGGAGGGTAAGCCACTAAATTCATAGAACTAGCGCAGACCTAGTGCTAGATGTTTGTTCCACGCTGTTTGGTTCTCACTTCTGCACTGAGACCTCAAAAGCAAGTGCCTGCAAGCACTTCTTTTTGAATGTATGTAATCTGTCTCACAGTCACTGGGTAAGCTTTTCTGCAACATTTGGGCTTTCTATAGGTGCATCACAGCTCAGAACATGCCCGTTAAACGGTGGTTTGCAGTAACTGATGACAAGAGCTGATTAGCAGCAGGTAGGACACCAGGCTGCCCAGCATTGCTCTGCATACAACAGAAGGAAGATACTCCTTCTACACCCAGGAGCTACCTTTTACAAAACGTGAGAGGATAAAGTAGATAAGAATTAGTATCTGGAGAATCAAGAGGACAAGATGAAAATACAAGATTTCACCAAAACATTAGCATTTTCCAACTTGCAATATTAAAGCAAAGCAGACAAATAATTTGGAAATTCTGTTACCAAGCCCACTGACAGACGGACACAGCAGCTGTATAAACTGTTCTAGAACATTTGACTGCAAATGTTAGCTTCACTTCCGAAGTTACAGAGCAAAAATAATAATAAACCCAGACAATTTAATTTGTTCAAAGTAAAGATTTGTCTTGAACACGACTGACAGACTCATTTTTACTCAATTAAAACACCATCCTCCAGGTCAAATGAGGCCTTGATAGTATCTTAGCTCATAAAAAGGAGGAAGAAAAGTACAAGGAGGAAAAACCAAAGTACCTTGTCTAATTTTTGTGTGCACATGATGATCCAGCATTCTGTCAAGCCACAGCTCATACAAAAAAAAGGCATTCTCTGGTTTGTTTAATGCAATATATATAGTAAAGAAAAATTCATTTGGAAATGTTGCTCTTGCATCCAACAGTGGCATAAACAGCAAACGTGCAAGGGCTCCCATCCACGTGTTCCCAAGCAAGTGCACGAGCAGGCGGGCGAGCAAGCCCCACGACATTTTCTACCAGTCGCTAAGCGCTGACAGCAGTTTCACTCTGCCCGCTTGTTTCACGCTTGTGTAGCCACCCGTTTGGCCTAAAGCTAACGGCCCCAATTCAGCAAACCACTCCCTTCAAATTAATAGCCGTGTTTTGCCCATTTGAATTTAATGATGGCTTTTTTAATTTTGTGCAGTGTTTCTTTGCTTATTAGGGATAAAATTAATCCTAGGCTTGAAGTACATGTAGATAAAGCAGAAAGATTAAAAAGTACCTCATGGCAATAGTCATTTTCATGTCGGATAATTCCACATATATAGAAGTAAATCACCAATAAAAACAAAGTACAGATGTAAAAAGACACACAAGTGTACCTTGGCAATGTACGGGTTAATGAAGAAAATTAATTATCATTGCAGAACCCACATTAGTACTTCGATCACTGACCTTCCAGTAAGTTCATGGGTAGAACAGAAATTAAATACAAATTACGGTCTGGGCTACCCAGACATACTAAAAGGCTTTCAGTTAGCAACCCACTTCAGTCATGCAAGGCAGCTTTCCTCGCACTGAGCACAACCAACAAACCCTTGGTACCATCCCCTGACTGGACAGCCCATGTCACCTGTTGTGAAAGACAAGAGACAAGAAGTCTGCACAGCTGCTGTATTCCGGTAGCTTTCTTAAATAATTAACAGAATTTTCTAGTAAAATAAAATTATTATTTTTTTTGATTCCCTGTCCTGTTTAATAATGTATTCTCTGATTATTTTATTGATGATGCACAGATGCATGTTTATTCCAGTAGATAACCTGGAAAATATGAGAGACTAGCAATCCCCAGCTTTCTCAGCTCACACTGGTGACCTGTCGGTGGAACAAGAATGAATGATGAGCTGCTGGTCCTAAGAAATGATGAGCTGTTTGTCCTCCTCTTCTTTCACCCAAGACAAGTTCTTGCAAGTGGATAACCTTTGCATTTTGAAGTTCTACTTCTGATAGGTAGAAAAAGGCAAACCTTTTCTAAAAGAAAAACAACAAGGTAGAAAAAGAACAAAAGTAACTTTGGAAACATTCTAGGGTAGAAGATGGGAATTTGGGCAATTTCAAAATATGAACAAAGAAAGTAAAGAGGACAGATGTTGGTGATACATTTCATGTGCTTAGTTTTTTAAATGAATACTAACGTGACACAGTTATCTGACAGTCTTCCTCAGGATCTGGATCCTAGTGAAGGCTTTTTCAGCACGCTGAGAAGACAGATTTTACCACTGGCCCAGTGTTTCTACAGGATGACAGTCCAATCCTTGGACTCTTTTTTTAATTTTCTTTAAAGGTCAGGTAAAAGTCTAGAAGCTAAGTTTGCATGCAAACAAAACATGAGATACAAGCACATAATGGACTATACAATAGCACTATAGAAGCTTGAAATCATCTAACTTAACTTGTGATAATCGACTTGGCAAAACACACAAAGTTAAAGACAAGAAAGAAGCGAGATTTAAATGTCTATTGTGATTATACCAAACACTGTAAAGAACAAGACATCAAACTGAGGTTAATTAGGAAAGAGGAAATTATCCTAAAAACTTCAAATCAATGGAAAAATAACTCCTGTTTATTCAAACTAAGTGTTCCAGACCAGATGAAAGCAACTGATGAAAAGAACATCGCTTGATAGGGTCACTTTTTTGTGAGCCAGGTGATGAACATTCATTAAGAAGGAAAAGGTGAAAAAAAAAACACTGGAGGGAAAGTAAAAGTTGCATTATCCACTAGCACAGAAGTACAATGACAGTTTTAAACAGCTTTCATTGAAATGTTTCCTTTGCATTTCCCTCTGCAACAAACAAAACCATCTTGTAACAAACTCTGATGACCCTTCCAACAAACGCACTAAACCTTTGACAATGTCTCTGCCAGACCCTGACCTTGCGGAAGTCCAGGGAATTCCAATCATTTTTTTCTCTAGATGATCTGCTTCTTAATGAACAGCCATCTCTTCAGAGTCCAGCATTTTCCAAGAGTTACCATGCCCTGGATTCTGAAATGCTCCAGCATAATCTCAAAATGTGTTTAGATAAATCAGCAGTACCACCAGCCTTTCGAAGTCCCTTCATCACCTCTCGCAGGCCAGCGATGCTGCATGCATTCACACTCTCACTGCAGCTTTGGCCCACTTCTTACCAATCAACCTTTAATTGGCTGGAGACTTCAGAACAAATAACTCAGTTCACCATATCTTGTCCTCGGACAAACCTCCTAGACTTTTTAGGGAAGGTAAAAAGTCCGCTTTGCCAGTCAGAAAGGTCAGCGCAGGAAAGACCCAGGAAAAGGACTGCCCAGTAATAAGGAGGAGGGGAAAAAAAAAAAAAAATATATATATATATATATATATATATATATATATATATATATAAAGGACTTGAGGTAAAACTAAAAAGCAGAACTCGCTCCGAAAAAGCAATGTAAGGTCTCTCACCATCTGGGGGTTTCATTCTTCCTTAAAGGAGTAAGAAATACATTTAAATACATTTAAAGCACAGGATCAAAACAGAGCTGAGTAAGACCAATAGTCTTCTCTGAATCTAACTCGTATACAGGGCCAGCAAAGTATAAAAAAGCATATTCAGACATTTTCTCCTTATCTCCCTCTACTTCCATCACATACTGAGGATGTATCCAGGATTGTGGTTTTCTTCCTGGATATTGCAAATCCTACCCCTCAGACAGAAAAGATGCACGCACGTGCCTATAGACTGTTGACTAGGAGGTAAAAGAAAAAACCTGAATAAACAGCTCAGGTCTGATAAGGTTTGCCCAATATTTGATACTCCTTTAGGAAATGTTTAGTATAGGTACCTAACACCTACTTTCACATTTCAGTGTTGAGAAATTTAGCATGTAAGCAGAACTGGGCAGTAAATCTCCATCAGATAAAAAAATTGACAAAAAGAGGTTGTGAAACCAACAACTATTAATAAAAACATCTTTCCCACGATCAGTAGCAAAAACCCATTAGAGATCAGGAAAAAAAAAAAAAATCCATCTATTCTATTCCTAAAGCACAAACTTGGCTTTAACATAGCAGATGCCTAGTCAATAGATTAAAACAAACAACACCACCTCACACTTTACTGGGAATTCCTGTAGGTACCTGAGAGAGGCCAGCCTTTGACTTTCAGCTTCACAATTCCCAGTGCAGAGTTTTGGCAGTAGTGCTTTGTCACACTAACTCAAACAGCTGAACACAGCGAATGCTCCTCCAACAACAGCAGCCCCATTCTTCTGCAGAATCTATCAACCACACACAAAACAAAGCACTTCAAACCTCCGTCTTACAACAGCTCTTAGGCACTGTAGGGGCAGCAATTCCAACAAAATAATGCCATATACAATACTTGTTTGTACATCAGGTTTATACAAGGACCTCTTAAAATACAACCATGCAGGTGTTGCATCGTGGCAGTGCTTATAAACTATCAGAAATCTCTTCTGAAGCGTCTCTCATGGCTGCAGGGAAGTGGCTTACTACTGAATTTCTACAGGCTCCCAAGACTGATTTTAAAAGAAACAAACCAAGAACGAACGATTGAAATTTTGACCAGAGCCAAGCACAGCTGAGCTAACCAGTAAGTTTCTGGGTCACCAATAATTTGATTTCCAGTGGTTCCTCCTGGCAGAAGAATATCTACAGTGTGGACTTTAACCATGCGTGAGGAACTAGCTGTTTGCAGTAGTTAATGCTCATGCTATAGAGCAACACCACTTAAAAAATTCTGCCATTTGAATAGTATGCTAAAGTACGACGAGTAGCACTTGCGAAAACCCAGGGAAGTCAATGCAAAACACTCCAGTCAGCGACAGACTATTTTTCATTAGAGCTGTTGTGCTATTCCCGATATGAATCATTCGGGACAGCAGAGAAAACATGCCCAGCTTCCCTACTCTTGCCACATGGCGGAAAAGCAACGCAGGACCCTTGGCGGCAGAAAGGGTCAGGGGTCAGTAACAGCCAGGAGACCAAAGGACTTGTCAGTGATGAGCTGCAGGCTATGGCTAGAGGAATGCTTCTGTGAAGTACTCGGTTTTAAAGACAATAATTTATCTATTTTTTTAAACAGTGATCCCAAAAGTACTAGTAATGTTGCAATCCAAAACTTTCTTATGAATTTAATCTATAAGGCCATTTTTCATTAAATCCCAATTCTAAATCATTGGTCAGATGGCGAAGACTCAGGAAATACCTCTGGGAGCACAGCTCTAACTCAGGCAGACTAGGCTTTGCTCTTGGTCCACGTCAAATTCTACCCTTTTATTAAAATATTTTCTTCTTTGCACACAGGAACATACATATGATTCTCATCTATTCTTTTATTAAGTGGGAGATGATACCTCTTCTCTTGGTATAAAAACCCCCTCATACCACTTTCTATGGTGGCCATATAAGAAATAACTGACCAAGATTTACTGTGCACCCAGCAAACAGCCTGGAAGACTGGGCTTCTCAAACTGTAGAGCAACTAAGAGACAAAGCTTAGCAGCTTACACTTTAACATAGCCATCTACACCATTATTTGTTTGCTGTTGTGACACCCAGCGTGTTCATTTCCAGTGTCATGCTTAAGAGATTCCTCAAAACGACAATATTAGTTTCACATGCAATTTCAATTATTCAGCTTAAATCGAAAGAAATAGACAGGACGTCATGAAACTGCTTTAAATATTTAGGATCACAGTTCTGCACATCTTTCTCATTGTCTTCTCTTAAGGCAAGCACTGCAATTTACTGGAAAAAAAAAAATCATTAAAAGGAATCTCAGACTGCGTCAGAGGCAGGAGCTGTGCAGAAACCGAAGAGGGAGCAGTCCTCTGCTGCACAGCCACTCACACCCGCAGCAGGACGGTACGGCCAGGGATTTCTGTATGTTCCCAGGGTCTACCTGCAAACACGGGTGACTCCCAAGGATGCATTACCATTCACTTCAT
The DNA here is from genome assembly GCF_030867145.1 of Opisthocomus hoazin. NCBI lineage: Eukaryota > Metazoa > Chordata > Aves > Opisthocomiformes > Opisthocomidae > Opisthocomus > Opisthocomus hoazin. The sequence continues at coordinate 5,410,283 of NC_134427.1, read as the reverse complement.
GCATAACGGAAGCTAACCCATGTCATCTGCTGTGCTTTCGTGGCAGGACAGAGAAGTGGCCATCTCATCCGAATGGTGTCAAGTAGACCATGCCATGCGCGGAGATACAAACCAGCCTGACCAGAAATGGCACTGCTGCTTCACCAGGGAGCACATGAGGAAGGGAAGAGTAAGGGCAGTTATCAGCGAATACAATACACAAGCATCCACATTTGCTGTACGTAGAAGGAGAAGAGCTATTGTTAGCAAATGCCAAAGGCTATTTTGGTTCACCTCCCGGAGCAAGCCCCAAAAGCACATTTTCTTTGTTTTTTTAGGGTGGATTTTTTTGTTGTTTTTCTAGCTTTTGCAAAGCTCCATCTCGTTTCCTCACTTGCTATGTGCATTAAATTATTGTGGGTAATGGCTCACATTTCTTTACTCTCCGATGGTAATGATCCCTCCGCAAAGAAAATTTTTTTGATGTGTGTGCTCTCAATCATAAAATACATCTTAAGTTACAAATCACTCTGAGTAAAAATTTGTTTGCCCAGTGTTTCCTTTAAAACATGCTTCACAGCTTTCTGTGAACATTCGCTGCTTCTGCTTGGATGTAGCAGGAAGGCTAGAGATGTGGGAAAGGGCAGAGAGAAAGAGAGACAGCTTTTTTAGATAATGATTCCATCTCCTATAAAAACTGAAGCGTGCCTTCAGACATAACTAGATTAATATCAAGACATACCTCACCATAAAAATTGTTGCTGAAGTTCAGTCACTTAAACAGGATCGTAGTAATCAGATCTCATTAAGAACATGTTTATGTATTCTGGAATATCAACTAAACTCTGACTCCAGCAAATGAGCTCAGTTTGCGAGTGTACAAAATCCCAGCATGTATTGGGGGAAACAATACATCCTGAGAAGTGACACAGCAGAACTCCTTTTGACATAAAATACACACAAACACATCACGATTTCTGAAACTACCATTGGAAAATGGGATTTTCTTAGTTTACATTTATCTCCTGGGCACATATGCTTCATTTGCTGCTAAAGGTAATGACAGCATTGGGCGAGGCAGCCAGCAGGGCTATTCAAGCCCCGAATCTGATCTTTGGGAGAGAACAGTTATCCTTCAGTCTGAATACCAAGGTGTTTCAAGATGATTATTTTCACATACACACTCCTCTCTCTCTTTTTATTTTACCGGATGCTATATTTAACAAACATGGGTTGAAGCAAGCTGACACTGTTTCTCTAAGTACAGCCCAGGCGAGGTTATAATCCGTGGTGCTGCAAGCATATGGCAGCTCCAATTGCTTATCTGCCCCAGCAGCTCACTGGAAGGGCCAACAGCACTTGAGCCTCCACATTTGCAACTTCATATAGGAACAAATCACGTGACACTTAAGCGGCTATATAAAAGATCAGCTCACAGAAGCATTCTTATCTTAACCTTGTCCTGGGGTCTATTTCAATTACAGTAAAAATAGATTCCTTCTATGATATCAACTGTCTAGAAATGTAATCATTTTCCCAATAAGTCTACTGCTGTAAGCCTTTATTCCACAGGACTACTCATCTGATTAATTGTTCATCAATATAAGCTTCAGTTTTATAATACTAATTTTTAACTTGTTGGGCTAAGAGAGTTAATTCAATATGTATTCACCTTGTAAACAAGTGAAAGTCCTTGCAGATTATTTGTTATGATGCTATTGAAGGTAAACGTTCAGGAAGAGGGGAAAAAACTCTTTCTAGAAACATAATCTCCCTGATCTCTCACTGATCTCTATAGGTGCTGCTGACACTTCAGTATGTAACAGTAGGAAACAATTACCACACATCCAACAGTCCTCCATGACCTTTAATGCTTTTTGCACTGTGGCTGTCAATTTCATAGAGTTTAGCTACTTACAAGAGCTAATTAACATTCCACCACAGTACACTCATCTTCAGGTGCCCCAGCTGTACCGTACAGGTGTTTGCATCTTGTGCTTGTGATAAATAAAGGCACGGCACCCACTGGCCGGATGCCATTGGGACCGCCTTGAAGACTAAGGCCAGGAATTGCTTTCCGAGTGAAGAGCCCGTGCTTTCTAAGGAGATAGCAGCAAGCTGTTACCCCACGCCCAGTCTCTTCCCAGTCTGCTCGGTCACTTTGGAGCAACAGCCTAACTTAGGTTAACATTTAATAGCCAATGCCAACTTCCACATGCTTCTACTTTTTCCATCTCCCAGCTGATGTTACGCAGCTGCCTGTCCAGAGAACCTCGCTATGGGCAAACATGCCACAGGACAGCAAGGAATTGAAACAAAATGTTTGAAAACTACATAAATTCAGTGAAAAAGTGATTAATATAGCTACCAAAAAAGTTAGTCATCTACAACGTGAAGGCTCAAAACTACCTATTCTTTTTGGAAATAGTAACGAAGATGTATGTGAAAGACAGAAGACCATGACTTCACTCAGCTCCAGTAAGGCCTTAAGAGGAGCAGCAGACAGAGACAGACCAGAGACTAACAAAATGGTCAAAATTTTAGGAAAAAAGCTACTGGGGGGTGGACTTAAGAGCACAGCTATTCTTTAGAAAAGGCTATGGAGCATTAGAAATAGTAAAATACTTGTCTTTAGGAAACAGTGATATGTCAGGACTGTCTATGTGCTTCACCAAAGGCTGATGAACTGTTTGGTCTTCTGCCTTTTACGAAGAACTGTATCAATTCGGCATTATCTACAACAGTCTTGGCAGCAGTATTTATTTTTACTGAACTTCACAAGATCCTTAAGGACTGCTCCTGTCAGGCTAAAGCAAGCATTCAAAATTTTCTTGAAGTACAGCCAAATAATACCCTCTTTCTCTTTATGCCAAGCCCTGTTGTAGAAAACATTATTGTAGACATTATGAAGACTTTGCTAATTGTTACACTGCTCAGTTTTGAAGGTGATGCAGTGCAAGCCATGCTTTGATACAAAGCAGGCACAATGCATACTGAGAAAGAAGTGTCGGTGCCTTTTCTTAAGGGGAGGATTCTTGGTTTTGCAGCGCAGAAGTAGCAACACCAGCATGCAGTGGCTCTGCTGCATAGCACGTGTCACACTGCTCTGCCATTCCTTTCAGCTCATTCAAGACAGTCCTTCATCCAGCAAGTAACTTTCTGGAACAGCTTCCTCAGGTGCATAACCCTCTCTTTACTGTACGGGAGAGTTAAATCATAGGTTTCAGATTCCACCATACAGGCAGAGGTTTTAACGAGTTGGCACTCACAAGTTGAACTCTGGAGTGCTTAGGGCATTAATGGGATCTAGTCCTTAAAAATTAGTATGTCCTCAGAACCGTTCATTATTTAAAAAACACATATCTAAGGCAATTGAAGTATCCAGTCATTTCTAATAGGAAGAATTTCTTGTTTTCCCACGGCCCCAAAAAGATTAGTTATCTATCTTATGTCAACACAGGAGAGCCTTTAAACTACAAGAAAGATTAGCATCACTCTCCCGAGATAGACGGCCTCATCACAACCAATTTGTCACAATGATAGTCTAATTAAATGCATTATTCTTCTTTGGCAAAGAAGGGAACTCTTGACATGTTTGAGTTAGACATACAAGTCTTCCCCTCTTCTTCAGTCTATACCTTTCTTTGTAGCGGCATGCCCACAGGGAAGGCTGGGGGCCTTCATTTACAATGAAATCAGTGAATGCAAGAGTAACATTTTTTAAACCATTTTCTGTAATGGTCGGATGAATAAACCCCATGTGTTCACTGAGATCGTGCTTCAGGGTAAACAATGAAGTTAGCTTTGACTGGTTCTTTTAATCAAAACATTTCTGTTATTCTAAATCAAGCAAAATGAAAGCACCAATGCCTCCAGGAAAATGGATAAAGCCCCAAGGTATCAGGTTCATCCGAACGGGAGAAGCAGCTAGCTGGCTACTGTCTTCAGCAAATACAAGGCCAAATGTCCAATTTTCCATCAGAGTTATGAAAAGGATTGTACTTCTCTAATACCATTTTAATCGTAAGTCAGCCAGCGGTTAGAGAAACTGCAGCCATTCTGCAACAGTTTAGGAGGATTCACTTGCAGGCTCGTGCAAGTTGCATGCGATGCTTGTAAACTAACAGCAAATCAAGATGGTGTAATGGAAAAGTCCAGGCTTATGGACTAACTCTTCCTGCCACAAAGTTAGAACTGGATTGTCTTTCCCAGCATTTTGCTGTTTTAACCTCACAGCAAGATGGAGGGGACTTTTAATCACTTTACGTTTGGTTAGAGTTTACTTTTTTTGGGGTACTGAGGTTAGTTGTACTACACAGGACTTTTGGCATCATCAGAAATTCCTTGCCATTTCCAACAGCAGTTAAACTTAAAGCCTTGGATGCATTTATTCTACTCCGAAATTTGTATGGAGACAATTCTTGAGAAGAATTCATAAAGTTATCCTTGTTGCTAATCTTCACGCTATTGCCTTTGCTATGTTTCACAAATTTTTGCTTTTCCTTGGACAAAATATCCCACAGATTTATTATGGTTACTACAGATATTACAGTCACCGATTCTAGGTACTCAATTACAAGACACTAAACAAGCCTGCTTTCTCAGTGTTCACAGCACTTGAGTTATGACATCTTACTGGTGACGGTTTGTGCTTATGTGCCTTGTTAAAATCATGTACTAGGCACTGGGGACTACATCTATCTGCACTCCCTCAAAGGGGAAACAGGGAAATGTTCCTTCTCCTGTAAGGGCTCACCGGGAATCCCAAATCCAAGATGCAATGAAAAGTTGATCTCCCAGAATTGGTCATTGATTTTTGAAAGCAGTCATTACACATTTGGATACTACTCATGCAGTGATCGCATGAACAATACAGTAGGAGAAGCAGCAACCTGACTTACTTCATTGAGCCTCTACTTACACCGTTACATTTTTAAATTCTTATGCTCATTTTACCAAATTTGTTCAATTTTATGTAAGAAAGCATTACAAGACCATCATGTATCCTGTTAGACCACTGAAAAACCTGTACCTACTTAGAGAAGTTTAAACAAAAACTAAAATAGGCTAATGAAAAATGGATTAACCTGCCATAAAAGTATTTCAAGTATTCATTAGATGAATCATGACCACTCAACATCAAACAGCAACGACTTCTGCAGGTAGAACCTCAAAACTACATCAACAGTAACAATTAAATAAATGTGTTCTTAATAGGAGCTTATCCCTGAAAGGTGGTACATTGTTTTTCCCCTCAAACCCAGAAAGAAATCAAGCACGCAGTTAAACCAAAATCCCCACTGCAGCCACTCACATTCATAATTGTAAGTACGCCCTTACGTGCCTTATTGCATGGGCTTCAGAGCGCTCAGCACTTTGCTAGATTGAGCCCTATGGTCCTATTACTACAGAGCAGCTGAGGACCTTCAATGTTACAGGCTTAATCAATTTAAAAGAAAATAGAAAATGCAAAGATAAATAAGGGGGGGGGGGGGGGGGAAGAAATAAAAACCCCCACCACATTCTTCCATCTTGTACCTGGCTTCTAAGCTGTATATACAGCCCCAAACCTGCTCAAGCTATATTCTCAATTTCTAACCGACACAAAAATCACATCTTGGCCTCTGGGCTAAGGCACAAAGGAGAATCTCACCAGCCTACCATGTCTTTTCTTAGCAGAGTAGTCTATAGTCAATGTCCAAGGCTTTAAGTGAATCTCTTCAGCATACTATATTTGTACCATCTGCCTGCCAAGTCAGTGCACTATCAGCATTTAACTCATTATTTTGTCAGTTCCAGGAGAAATAAGGAGCCTTTCTTATTCAGTCTGAACCAGATCCCATTCTCTAGCAATTTAAAGACTCAGACTTTTCACTCCAAATGTGGGTATGGCCTTTTACTCCAGATACAAGATAAAAAAGGAACAGGCAACTCTGTGTCTCTTGCTGGCACATCTCCCTTGTACGTACCATAAAAAGTACATCTTCGCTTCTACAGAAAAAGTCTTCACACAGCATTTCATGATTATTAAGAAATAGTTTGTAATAAAACTGGAGGCATTGTAGCCTTTATTTAGAAGGGCAAAAGCAAAAATCTCAATAAGCCTCATGTGTGAGGAGCTTAACCTACGTTAATGGCTAAAGCAAAATAATCAGCATGAACTCCTGGTTAAAACTGAGAGCTAGAATGTATAATCATGCCCAAATCAAGAAGGGGGTAGGGGAACAGTAGGCATCTTCATAAACCAATCATCACAATTTATAAAACATCTCAATTTTACTTGATGGGATTACATAGTTCTCATTACATGACATTGTTCACTGATTCATAAACGAAGGATTTTGAGTGGCTTTAAAAGTAGAAAAAAATGAAAATGAAAGCAGATGTTTTCCCTGAGAATCACTTCAGTAAAACCAGAAGTCATATGCGTTTTTCGGTGTTAGTTCGTCTCAGAGATTTGCACGCTTGTGCAAATTCAGATGGAAGCAGTGAACCATCTGTGATAACCTAAAGGAGACCGGTCACAGCACTGTGTATTTCTGGCCCTCCACAAACATTTGTACAGTCAGCACATATTAGCATACCGCAGAGTACTGCATTACTTACAGAATGATTAAATATTGCTGATATTCACTATTAATTAAAACTAAAAGCATTGCCGTACCTTTACTTTTTTCCCCTCTTCACTGACTCTTTCTTTAGATTAGAGTGAAAGAGGCAATTTTAAGGTACATTCTTCTCTGTCACTCTGGATTTTACTTAATTTATCATTGTAGCACTTTCTAGAACAGATATACTGAAGAATTTGAGTTTGATGTTTTAATTAATTTCTTTTACTTTAATTTAACCAATTAAATTGTATACTTACTTAAAACATTATTTAAGCTCTTCCTGAGCCAATATTAGCCTGCAGGGAAGCTTAGTTAAAAAAAAACAACTAAACAAAAAACCCTGACTTTGACCTGTATCTGGACAGAAACATGAAAATTGTTCCTCCTTGTAAATTGTGATTAATGCCTCACCACATCAGGTAACTAACATAAATTCCATGCTGACTTGTTTCAGTCATTAATTCTCTTCACTTTTAAGTAATTATTGGATTCCATTAGAAATAGATGAAAAAGGGGAAAAGGCACTGTATTTTCACATCCCTTAATTATGGATTTACAGTGGTTACCTGGACACACACATATTACATCTTACATTGTGAAAGGATCCCAGAGCTTTGAGAAATGCTGTCAGTTTGCTAAGATCACTCCAGGTACCACACCCCTGGACACGCGCAGTAACTGTTTGCAATTCAGTCCATCTGCACACAACAGCATGGAGAAAGAAACACCATACCCCACAGCTGCAGCATCCAGCGTAAACCCGTGTGCCTTCCCTGCTGCCAGCGGCGCAGGATTAAAATGTGAGGTCTAATCCGAGGATGAAGATCACACCTTAGATTAAGGCATAAGAAAATTTTCTCTTGGTAGACCATAACCGAGATGTGAACTGGAGCACTGGCTATTCTTCCAGATTTACCAAGAGTCTTTAAATGCCCCCAGAGCAGCAGGACTTGAGTCCTACAACTCTTCTAACAACACTGGCTATCAGTGATACATAAAAGTCATTGGCTAATAGTAGTTAGCCAGTAGTTAGTGCAACATAAATCCGCTCCTGAACACAGTGAGGGATATTTTAGGGGGTTCATTTGCTCTATCACCACTAGAAAAAGTACTATTCTTCAGTGTGCATAGCATTACTTCCTCAATTAAAAACATTCTTGTCTGCAGCAGACATGTCACATTAAGAAAGGTTAAAGTCAAAAGGACCTCATTTTGTTGGATTACAGTAGGATTAATTGATGTATTGAATCAAAGAGATGTTACTTGGCAATGGAATAAAGCTGCTCTTCTCCGGGGATGGTACCAGCCTCACTGGCAGACTGGCAGTTTTTAAACAAATACAAAACAATAACAGTAAGTGTATGCATCGCCCATGGTTTATAAGACTTATTTTGAGAGTCAAACTTCATGCAGTACCTCTCTTTTTTTATTACACATACTATTAATCTTCTCTTAGCTGGAGCGAGAAAGCAGTAAGAACTATATTGAGAGTAGCTGTAAAACCAGAAATGTGCTAAAAGCACACAGATAGAAAAACATACACAACATTTATTTACTTGATTATGACAAAATCAGACTTTCCAATATTGTACACAATCTCATGCCTGCTCTACAGAAAAAAAGGAGGAAAAGAAGAGAGATGCCTGCGAGGACAAGTTTTGGCCAAATCTCATCTTTTGTTTTCATTTCCTCTTACAGAAAGCTTATGTCTCAAGTTATTTCTGCCAACTACTTTTTTTGAAACTGTAGTTTGTGTACTTGCGAAGTCTATTTCTAAACTAATCTATCTTTCATCAGCAAATAAATAGGTGATAACTAGAAAGATTCTTTATCCAATATGTGCATGCATCACCATTTTTTATTAGTGTCTTCTGTTAAAAATCTGTTAAGAGCTCATGCACTGACCATAAAAAAAATTTTAAAAACCCAAATCTTCATATTCTTTGATAGTACCTCACCAAGCAGAACTACTTGCTTAAAACCAAACTTCACACTTTGTTTTCCCCCCTCTTTACATAAGAGTTTAAACAGGCTAAAGTATTTGGGGAACTGGGTTTAAAAAACCAGATCGTCAGAGGATTTTTGAAAAGAACAGTAGAACACAGCACAAAGGATTTCATTACAAATAGAGTATTTGCCAAATAAGCAGTCAAGTTCATTGAGCAACAATTCCCATAATTATCTTGCTAATTTCCCATGATGCTTATTGCAGTTACACTGGATATTCTAATTAGACCGATTTTTGGAGACTAACATTTCTCTGATCTTTATGCTTTTCTAGAATTGACTGAAATTTTCAGAAGATACATTTCTTAAGAAATTCTGGTTCCTGAATCATAAACTAAAAACTTATATTGATAAAATGGCTAATAACCACACTGCAGAGCAGATTAGCCCAGACCAGCAAGCTTTATTTAGAACCTGCCTTTGGATGCCAATTAGCCCTTTGAACCCCAAACTCCCTCAGTTGTTATGAAGCCATTGTTGCCTTTGGGTTTTTTTGACAAGACATCTGCTCCTTCAGATTCATTTTAAGCTGAAGGAAACAAATCTTCCTCCTCTCTTCCACGTGCTTTCACAAGTGTGCAAATTCCTGCCTAGAAACTACGCACGTCGCCGATGCCAGGGCTCACCTAGGAAATACTCCCACACGTTTCCCTTCATCTTTTCCAGCATTATTTCTGTCAGGACAGATGGAGTCGCAGGTATCCTATACTTGAGAGGGCTCCATAGCAGGGAGTAGAAATGATACTGCTTTTTAGAAATTTCTGAATGATCATGCCAGATCCAACGCCAAAAAGCTGCCTTCAGACAGAAAATTTATACATGTAAGTTTAGATTCCTGTTTTCTCAGAAGACCTCGATACAGAAGAGTGTAGATGCAGCCACTATGAAATAATACTCTCAAAACTTCTCTCCCGTTAGGCTACTTTTCGCAAAAGAAGTGAACCGGAAATCTGGAAGAAACCGTATCTGATCTTGTGTCCCTTACAGCAATGTGTTTCCTTAATTAGGTAGCATTACTTTTTAAGAAAAGAAATACAATATTATCTCCTGCAATATAAAATACAAGCAGCAAAAACAAAACCAGTATATTTGTTCACGAACATCAGCCTTGCAGCGTTGCCCCAGACAGCAAACAACCCCTTCATCTGACAGGCGCTGCCCTATTGTGTTCCATCGGAGAGGAGACAAATGCTTTCTCATTTCATAAGAACTCATACTGTTCTCACGTAACTTCAGACTTCAGAGTAGCAATTTTATGCCTTAGCAACATGCAATTTTGATCCTAAAATTATGTAAAAGAATCTTGTTCCTCACATTCCCCTCCCAGCTCTCACAACAGCTCAACAAGCTAGAAGCTGCACATCAGTATCTTCCAATTTCTTGGATAAAATTTCTCATGGCACCCATTACTTAACTGACACACTGATGATAACTGTAGCTTGTACGACAAACCATAGATATCCCGGTAGGAACAGAACACTGCATTATTTTTAAGAGGTGGAGGAACACATGATCGCACTCCATTTGGCTGTTACCCTCATCTGGAACTTGTCAAGCCGAGAATATAACTGCAGCCCCTCCGAAAGCACCCATCTCCAGAGAACCATTACAACAACTTGTAGAAGAGCTCAGAAGACACAGCGATGCCCCAGGTAGCATTCTTCTGCCTAGGCACAGCTTCGCTAGATACCAAAATTAGCGTGCCAATTCTGCTGGAGCTTGGCTTCTTCCTATTCCATATGGATTGAGAAGGACGGGGAGAGGGGGGTAGGGCTGCCACTGCTGCTGGTTCCATATGGCCCAGCTGGACCAAGCTGGCTCTGAAGCTGGCTGTTTTCTGGAAATCACTTGCCAGAGTTTCCCTTTTCAGAAGCATAATGTGTATCAGAACTGGCATACAGCTGCCAACGTGGTTTCCAAGCGAAACTCTACCAAATTCTTCAGCTGCTAATGGGGACTCATTCTTTCTAGCTAATTATCTCTTGGTTTCCAGTCTTGCTCGTTGCTGAAACTAATTATAAAACTTCCATGGTTTGTATGAACTATAAAACTACTTCCAGAACTTCAGTGACTCACAATAGAGCCAGAGTACTTTAAGGAGGATATAGAAACATGGCAAGCAACCACAATAGTCTCAAACATCGAAGAACTTAACAGTACCATGGGAGAAAGTCCTTGGGGTTCAGCATAAATTCCTCCTAAATTGTGCAAGTAAGTCTGATGTTAGCATATCCCATGCTACTGTGTATTTAATTCCTTTTTTTTTTTTTTTAAATTTTCTTGTGTCATTTTTTCCTCTCAAGGTCTCCAAAAGCGCAAAGAAAAAAATCTACCTTTGCTAATGCTGTTTATAAAAAGTCACCAGCAACCAATAAGAGGAACTTTCAGTCAGGGTATGAGCCTTTCGAGTCATCTCATATTCAAATAAATTTAAGTTTCAGGAGGCATTGCAACAAATCCCACTGAATATGAATGCTTAGTCTGATTAATTCTGTGTACTGTTAGACAAACTGAATAATTTGCTAACACAAGTCAAATCAGCTAATCAATTTACTCCTAACGGCAGTACAACAGATTAGAAACTTCAAATGTAGGCTATTGGTCTACCTACCATGTAGCATTTATCTTAGTGAAAATACTTACAAGATGTCAGCGACAAAATTTAAAAAAACATGACAGTCACAGCAAAAAGTAACTTCAAGTGTTAAAATAATGAGACTTTTTAACAACTTTATTGTATGACATGAGTTTACCAGCACATGTACCAGCACCTGAAGTTCCATCTGACCATGAGGAAGAACTTCTTCCCTCTGAGGGTGACGGAGCCCTGGCCCAGGCTGCCCAGGGAGGTTGTGGAGTCTCCTTCTCTGAAGATACTCAAGACCTGCCTGGACAAGATCCTGTGCAGCCTGCTGTAGGTGACCCTGCTTCAGCAGGGGGGTTGGGCTAGATGACCCACAGAGGTCCCTTCCAACCCCGACCATTCTGTGATTCTATGTACACACAAATAAACTGACACAGGGGCTGAAGAAGGCACTTGCTAACAGTTATCTCCAGCTTCTTGGACACACAATTTTCTTTTAAAAACAACTTAACCTTGAATATAAAACATTTAAAACAATCAAGCATTGTTTTTCCTAACTGAGCCTCTCTCCTCAGCACTGCTCCCGCTGCAGGACTCGCTCTGGCTAAACTGACTTTGGTTGTGTCACGAACAAGTTACTACCCACGCAGAAGTTATCTCTGTACAAGCAGCTAATCTTACTACCGGGGGGACAAAAAAAGAAATTAAAAGGTGTTCTTCTCCATTATGTGATTAAGTTACCTACTGTGCCATAAAGCCCTAGTGGAGTTAAGTATCTCTGCTTCATGAGGAGACAAATGAGGTCTCCAGGTCAGGGAGAACTGCCAATTTAGCTTTTGAATGCAAGTCTTGCTCTTTGTTTCTCTTAAGGTTTAAAGTGAGATAAAAATCATAGGTCAACGATCTCACTGTAATTGTACCAAGACTTGTGAGACACATTCACTCTGTAGGAGCAGAGGAATAAGGAATTGACTGATGAAGATAGACAATTTAGTTGCATCAATTACCTGAAATTTATTTTTTCCACAATAAGCAAACACAACTTTTCTTCAAGTATTTCATTAAGCCTCTGGGCTGAGGCAGACAGAAATATTACTATCATAGAATCCCAGAATCATAGGTTAGAAAAGACCTCCAAGATCATCCAGTCCAACCACCAACCCAGCAATGCCATTCCTACTAAACCATGTCCCGAAGTGCCACATCTACTTGTTTTTGGAACACCTCCAGGGATGGGGACTCCACCGCCTTCCTGGGCAGCCTGGTCCAATGCCTGACCACTCTCTCTCAGTAAAGAAATGTTTCCTAATATCCAGTCTAAACCTCCCCTGATGCAGCTTGAGGCCATTGCCTCTCGTCCTATCGCTAGTTACCTGGGAGAAGAGACCAACACCCGCCTCACTACACCCTCCTTTCAGGTAGTTGTAGAGAGCAATAAGGTCCCCCCTCAGCCTCCTTTTCTCCAGACTGGACAACCCCAGTTCCCTCAGCTGCCCCTCAATAGACTTGTTCTCTAGACCCCTCACCAGCCTCATTGCCCTTCTCCGGACACAACAGATACCGATGAAGACATTAGCTCTTTTCTTGCAGTATTTGTTAATTATAATTTAAAGAGCTGTGCAAGTTCTTTGCCTGGCAATCAGATTGTCTGCATGAATCGAGCGGCTTGGACATATATCACGGGAAACTGCTATTAAGCATTCCTTCCTGACAGTCATTCTGACTTGTAGCCTTTACTGCAGGCTCCTCTATCCCCTATAAGAGGATGTGCCTGCGATAATACTTGGGGTTTAAAGTCATGAAATGTTGTGTCCAGAAAGTTACATTGTTTGATTTACTGAATGCAGTACTGAACTGATCAGGCATGTCATATTCTGTGTACCCACATACTTTTTCAGTATGTAAACTGTAAAAGTAAAAGTAAAAGTAAACTTCCAAGTGGATTTTCCTCGTTAACACAATAAACTGACCCATTCTAGGCTTCGGGAAGAAAAGAGGTGCAGCTCTGTCGCCCTGACTCAGAAAGCTCCATGCTCAGCAACCAGAGGAGTGCTCCGATTTCTGGTTTAAAGGCAGTCTTTCGAAGGTGTCCATTTTTTTAGGAGTCTGAGCACAGTATCACTGCTCATTATGGACTCTAAGTTTCAAATGTAGATCTAGGTTGAGCTTACAAAATGGAGAGAAAAGGGCCAGACAAAATAGGTAGCAGAAATTCTGGTAATGAAAATTATCAGCAAACTTAGTGTGAGAAGTTTAAAGAAAAAAGAAATTAGCCTAATGGGAACAAACTGCACAAGGAAAATGTACGCTTACTTTGTTATCAATGATCATTGCTATTTTTCAGTGAGACACCTTCCATATTTGCAATGCGAGCCTGAAATAATCTTCATCAGTGAGTTCTGAGGTACCGTATGCATCATAGTTAAACTTATCTATTAAGGAACACCAGACCAGCAGGAATTATTTCAGATCATCACACTGGCCTGAATACGCACAGCACAGGCTCATCGATACCCACACATTTTCAGAGAAACGTTTCCATACACAGAGTTCAGTGAACTAAACAGATGTCTGGTGGTTTACATTCGAACACATGTTTCCCTGCAGACAAAGAACGACCTCTGGTAACCACTTGGTAGCTAAAGTAACATACTACTTCAGCCAATAAATACATTCTGCATCTCTAACAGGGGTACTACCACTGCAGTTATCATTAGAATGACTCTGAACTTATATTGGAAACTTCAATAATTATCCATTTTACAGCACCCGGTTTTGATTTTTTTTTTTCTACTGGAACACAAATGACTTAAGAGGACTCTTCTTCACTGGTGAAATTCAGAGCTATCTGAATTTAATTGGTTTGTCGTTAAATTAATAAACGCATTTCATACTGAATGAATCCATCTCCAATAAATATTACAGAAATCTTGCAAAACATTTTCCTTGATATGCAAGTGACTTATGGAAAATTAATCAGGAGAACCAGGAGATCTTTTAGTAATGCTCTTTACAAAGATTTTAATGACTCAGAGAGCAGAATTTTAAACAGTGTTGGCCACAGGTTTACTTTGCCAACACTTTGTGGTGGCTGCAATTAAGTAAAACTTTGCTAGGTTTTAAAAATCTTTGGGTATAACCTAGAAAACCTGGAGGATTAGACCCTTTACATATACCAGACATTTAACCTACATTCGACTTAATGTATTGAATACATCAATAAAATAATCCAATTTAAAGTTAGACGAAGTCCTGAAATTCAGAATATTAACTAGGGCAAGGTTACAGAGCACAAAATATCAAAATCCCATTCAGAACCACATTCCATCTTTCGCATCCTTCGAATTCTTTTTTAGTCTTCCCTTGCAAAAAATGCCAAATTATTGTCTATGTAACATATGAAGCATATCTAGAGGTTTCTTTTTACTCTAATTGTATGTGTATAAAACCGTCAGAAAAATGGAAAGTATTAATATCCCCATTAACAAAACAGAGACTTGAGGCAAAGAGAAAACACAATGATTTGTTTATGCTCCCAAGAAAAGGTTCATGGCAGAGCCAGGAATTTAGGCCAGCTCTTTTAAGTTCCAGTCCAGAGCTAGCTGTTCTTACCAGAAGTGTAGCAAAAGAAATGTGTCATTTATTATCAAGGCCATAGTAAATTCTCATTCTGCTTAAAATATTTACATGATGCAAATGCTGAACCAATCAATTATGAGGAAGACTCTCTTTTTAAAAAGATATAACGATGTGGTAGGCATACTCAGGAAAAAAAATTTGCATCTTCTTAAGGCAGAAGGGAGACAAAGATAGGAGACACTTTGATGAAAACTCATCCATTGAAAATGCAGTACTAATCAGGCCTGAGAAAATAAAAATATTGCAAATGTTCTTTTGCAGAAGTTAGGTGAGAACTATAAATAAATATGGCCTAAGTAACCAAGAGCAAGAGCTTTGGAAGAAACACTTTAATTGGTATGGCTTTGATGAGAAATTTATCAGCAGAGCAGGTAATAATTCTATTCCACTCTAAAGGTATTTGTTTGCAAAATGCCAGATAAAGGCGGACTTCAGATATGAATATGGTTTTGATGGTTTATTTTTTGTTGGTATTTCTCTCTGATAAATATCCTTATGTACTGGGGAAAGGCTGCTGACTTCAGCAGTTTCAGCAAAAAGATAATTAAAAGAAAATTTATCTATTAAGTGTTTCAAAACCAGCTCAGATTGTTTGCATGTTTGTACTGTGAACTGAAGTATCACATACCCGAAATCTGTGGAGATTCATCTATAATCAAATATTGCAGATAGAAGCTAAACCAATAAAGCCTGAAAACACTCCTTTCGGTTCAAGAAAGCTAAAACCTGTAATATTTGAAAATGGTAGACACCGAATAAAACGCCACATTAAAGAACTATTAAGATTATAAAGGAGTATTTCTTCTGCGTCTGAAAGTCAGCAAGAAAAAATTTGGTAGATGAACAGGGCACATGTATAAAATGAAAATATACATCCATCTTGAATATTTTGAAATCTCTAAGGGATATTAATAATCCTTGTCTTGGGATAAATACCAAGTAGGTAAGGATAACCCTTCTTTCAGTGTTAGGATATAAGAAATGACAAACTATTAGTCATTTAAGTAAGATCTCTACAGGGTCACTGTTATGTGGTGGTATGTAATGGGCAAATATGTTCTTGACAATATCAGCAATAGCTTCTCGAGACAGGAGGTATTTCAGAGACTCATCACTCATTTAGCTAATAATCATGGAGGCAAATTGAGTTACATTGTATGCCATGAAAGTTGCCATAAAAATATAAATATCTCAGAATCAGATTTTTTTATTATGTTTCCATAAACTTTTATATGCTGTACATCTATCTTTCAATCTAGCAAGACAAAGTCTTCTGAAAACTCAGTTATTCCAATTTCTAAAAGAATTAAGCTATTGCCCTTTTGCTGGCAAGAACCACTCACAATCCCTGTAACAAAAGGCTAAGAACGCAAATGTTTCTCTAGCATGTATTTTCCTCTTTAGTTTGAGCAACTTTGTCTTAACATCTATCTTAGAATCAATTTTCTGCTCACGTTACTGCTAATTAGGCTTCAAACTTCTGTATTTCTCTTTGAGGGTTGTTAGAGCCAGTGTTTCCATCAGCTATGATTGTACATCTAGATGTATAGAGTTGATGTACAGAGATGCATGCAGATGTACACCCGTATGGCCATAATGAGAATACTTTGATTGGATTCCTTTTTAAAATGGATGATTTTGATTTAGTCTGATTATTTAAAATCTTCAATCACATTAGTTGAATTGTTGAGCTTAATAGATTTTGGTAGACTGAATTGCAAGGATGAATTCGGTGACCTATCAATTCTTTCCAACTCTTACTGCCATAAAGATATACAAATGTGGCCAGGGACAGCTCTTACATCCCAGCTCTCATAGACTTCAGGTTCATGGTATACCAGCATACACTATTCTTTTAAAAATATTAATGGCAGTAGGTATGCTCTAAGTCAGGCAATTTGCCTCTTAGACTCTATGCATGCCAAAGGGCAAGCGGCTGCCTCTACGCAGCTATCTGATGTGGGTACTTTGATTACATTATCCCTCAGCACAGATTAATGAGCAACTTTACATCAAGCATAAATGGGAACTCGCTGGTTTAGACGTTAGTCTCTTCTCACTGCAGTGCTGCAGAACTAATCTGAATGTCCTAGGAGCTGCTCAAGAAGCTATGATAGATATACCTAGAGAGCTCTGCCCCAGCACTAGATGCCCCACTGATTCTCTTTAAGGTGTTAACAGCAGTATGACCACACTTTTCTGAAAAGTGATTAGTGCTTTCCTGAGAATCCACTTGTGGCAGTTGGAAGGAAATTTGTTTCAAGATGGTAAGATCTTGATGGTTACCAAGCATAAGGGCCTATGAAGCTAATTCCACTTGTATAGTCAAAAAAAAAAAAACAAACCAAAAAAAACCAAACCAAAAAAACCCAAAACCCCAAACCAACACCCAAAACGCCCAAGTTGGGAATCTTTTTTTTAAATCTTTCCTGTAGCAGTTAAAAAAAAAGTTAAAACACATTATGGGACTTGGAGAAAAAGGAAAAAAGGATGAATTCCAAGATCAAGTATTTTTGCCATATTCTTTTGAAGTGAAGATAGAAAATATTTCCTACGGCCGCTTTTAAAGATATTGTAACATCAGACCTTGTAATCTACTACGGGTAGGAGAGAAACGCTGTCAGTAACAATTCCAGCAGGCAGGAGCTTGTGCGCAATGCGAGTTATACACATTTTCATTTCAGTCTGTTGAAAGCATGTGTTCTTGAGTTAGCTTAATATTTAAAAAAATTCACACTCTAAACTGATGGATAAAAGTCTTCAGAAGTGAAGAGTCTCAAACCACCTTCACAAAATGGAAATGGACCTGAAATCAGTTTAATGATCAGTTGTTTAAAATCATTTTTTAAAACCATTGCAGTTTTAGAATTCTTTTCAAATGCAAGTACTAAGAATAATCAAGTTCTGATGTACTTTGACAGATAATTCATATAATTTACTCTTTCAAAGTACTTAGATAAAGTAAAAAACTGGGATAAAATATTAACTTTCCTAAAAAATGTTTTACAGAATAGGCTACCTGAGAGCTCAGGGAAACAAGTAACAAAAATATGGTTCTTCAGCAAGTTCTTCTGAGCCTCCGAGTCGATCAACATTCGGCAGCATTTCGCAGCTTTTCCTACGAAAAGCCATGTACAGACTGCAAAAGTGTCAGCTGCTCTCATTATCAACCTCATTAACATAGTAAGATTTATTTCCTCTGTACACATGAGCAGAATATTGGCATATAGGCAATAACCTGTTATTAGCACACTCCCAATAACTGTTTTTATTTTCTGATTCATCTGACAGAACTCTCTACATCTCACAGGATTTACACAGACAACATGAAATCAGTAACATCCCCTTGCTAAGTGGCTGCCACTCTAGAGCATAGGCATACTGAGTATGTGGGAATCAAGCTGTTGTGAAGAAGCTGCTTACTCTACAGAGTAAAAGTACCATCAGCATCTGGCTTCTTCATTCTGACTAGGTATTGGCACTTCCAGACAGAGAACAAGAGTCCTGCAATTAATCTATTTAAAAGGAAATGCAATGTATTCCTGTCGTGGCCATTTAATTACACACAGGTTATTAGACTGAAATCTAAATAAATGGTTATATAAAAACATATGTAAACATATATTCTAACTGGGAAAGCTGACTTCTGCACACAACACACAGTTTTGGTTTGTCAAACAAAGTCTGTATGGAAAAGGTTTTTGCAACTATTTTTTTTATTATATCTAGATCTCTTATGTGTGATAACAACAAATTTACCCACGCTCAGTTCAGTAGTGTGTCAAGAACGCAGTAGAGAAAGATCACCCAAGCTAAGTGACATCTGCTACAATGAAATTACTCTGACTTAGTTTCTTTACAAATCAAGTAAGAAAGATACCTAAACAAATTGCATTTGCAGAATTGAAATGTTTCTGCAGGTCTGAAAGTAATAGAAGCAGTAATTTAACCTTTCACCCCAAGTCAAAATGACTGAATTACAGAAACTGGTGTTATTATCCTATGTCCTAATATACTGTAGTGTATTCAGAGCAATAAATATTGGGCAAAAGTTGGAACTACATGTTATTATAATATATGATGCCAGGCAGTTAAAAATAGAGGTGCTAGGCTGAAACAAAACAAATGGAACTTGTGAGGAGAATATTTTGATGCCAGAGAGATAAGTAAGAGAAGGAAATGAATATCATAGAGAAATATAGCTGCTATTTCATCATTTGGAATGGAAAATAAGAAGTTTTATGTGTTAGAATGGAAACTTAACTCCTGAAACTGTGGTCCAACAAGGATCATTATCTGCACAAACACTAAATACAGAAGTATTCATACATGTATGTTTAAATTTCTTACTGTAGCAAGCCAATTGAACCACTCTCACAAAGCTTCTCCTGAGTAGGAACTCATATTCACATAACTGCCTCCTGTAGGAATGCCACCTGATTCAAGACTGCACTCACTGCTACACACACTGTTTGCATAAACACATGCTCTGGGTATACACAGGGTGCAAAAACCTTCAGCACATATACCCAGCTGCCAAGGAGCTCTCAAAATTCACACATAGCATAGTTATAACAGCAACTTCTATACAACCATCCATAGTTAAAAACATCCTTACCTCACCATCTCTCAAAGTCTACTGGTGCTAACCACTACCCCCTATAACAGACAACCCTTCTCTCCCAACTGCACCCCTACCTGAACCATCTTATGGTTCCTAAGCTTCTGCCCAGCTGAAGTCTACAAGTAATCAGCTCCTGACCAGTATCTCAGGTGTCTGCACTCAGAGAAACGAAGTGTCAACAGCACCTGTTGGGGGTCAGCCACCTACAATAACTTCTCAAATGGTTATAGATTCCCCCAGGTGATCCAGAAAGAGTAGAACAGTAAGGTCATGTTTTGAAAGGGAGAGCAGGGAAGATCCACAAGAAGCTCAGGGACCCTAAGCTCCTTGTTTTAGTACCCAGATAAACAGTCAAGCTGAAGCTGCTGAAGATCTAGACTAGGGATAGTGAAGACTAATGGCTCTGTTTACGTGGCTTCTTTGGACAAATCTTAAGGGACTTCTCTATTTGCTCCGGAGTACAGACTATAAGAAGTAGTTTCGAGACTTCCATTTTTTCTCAAGGTCGTGTGCTTTGCTGTTGGCCAAGATGACAGCTTGAATTTACACATACCCTAAATGAACATTAACTTCAGAAAGCCCAAAAAAGAATTGCAGATACCAGCTCACCTCACAGAACCATGAAGGAGATTTTGTGCATCCAGAAATCAGTATCTCACTGCTGGTTAGCCCACTTCTGGAGCATCTGTGCATGAACAGCAGAATGAAAGATACTTAACTACCCAAAGATACTTAGGAACTGAATGAGAAAAGGACCAAAATGATAAGCAAATAATGATTAAGGCACAAAACTCCCTGATCTGATACTACATAGCATCTCCTGTCAAATACGTACACACACTTCATGTCTTTTAAATTCTGGCAATGTATTTTCATGTAAAAGTTTAAAATTAAATCATGCTTAAATGATAGCAAATACCTATACCACAGTTCCACTTCTCTATGGGATACTCATGTTGTGAATTTTATCAAAAACGCAGACGAAGGAGCAAACACAAAAGCCGGGGTTTTGCTGCCCAGCATACCCCTATGATTCCTATGCTCCTGCAATTCTGGATATCCACACATCACCTGAAACAGCTGAGGCTGTGTTTGACAAGTAAGAAGGGATTCAAAACCGTCAGAGATGCTGAACAATTAAGGCTCTAGGAGTTAGTCTTGGAAAAGGTTCTTTTTGATGTTTTCTGCCCGTCTTATAGGGAAACTCCCTTTGAAAATCTGGATGACTGGCTCAGAACATTATAAAATCAAAGTTAGTTCCCACGACATCAAACTTTAATTTAGACAGAAATGCCTCCCTCAGAGTTGAAATGCTCTTAATACATGGTTAGCCTTAATCTTGCATGTTCCCCTGATTCACCACAATATTTCATCCTGACCTTTTGCTGAGAGTTAAAAATAAACGCTGACAATTATAATTATGTACAACTGAAGATAAAAGTAGACTCAATCAGTCTACTTTCTACTAGAAACGTTCCACCTGTTTTGGCCACTTTGCTTTCTGCAACTGGAAAGGTGAAAGGAAGGAAAGATGAAAAGTTAACGTGGCAAATGGAAAACATCTTCAAGGACAAACTGCTAGCTTTTGAAAGATTTCACTGGTGCGTGCACACGTTCATATAAAGAAAAGGACAACATGCCTCTAAAACACGTTTTCATTGTTTCTTCTCTGAGGAAGGCTTATGTATTTCACGTTCTGCTTTGCCAGGTCCTAAAGGGGAGAAGTTGTATTAACTTTGCCATTGCAACACAGCCCAATGATGTTACAACAGAAATCTAGAATATACATTGTATTTATACAATTACATTTAATGTATATATACACTTATGGAGAGAGAGGAAAATATAATGACAGATAGACCTGACAACAGAAGACAAGAAGTCTGAGAACTGATCTATACTGGAACCTGAATATTGAAGTTAAAATGGATGCATCTGCAATCAGAGGGATGCGATGTCAAAGTACTGTTCTGCTTTTGTTAAAGAGCTTTCTAGCTATGTGGGTTTTTTGTAAATCGACTTTCAGTTTTGAAGAAGCAGAAATCCCTAAGCCACTTGATATACCATGGGAGGGTGAAGAGGATCACTAAAGCCTTGCTGTTTATGCTAATAAGATAGTAGCTCAATTTACTTGAGTACTGATCAATGCTAAACAATCAGAGAAGTTCATGTATTATGTATTCCAGAAGAACCTATGCTTTTTAGCGGAATGTCACAAGGTTAAACTACTAGTAGACACTGTTTCCCTTGAGCCCAATTTCTGCTACACTGCTTCCTATCCACATAATGAAGAAACAATAGCAAAATAAAGCACTGTTTGGAACACGTAATGAACTGCTCTCATAAACTTCAACCTTCAAAAGCCATTACATTTTACAGTTTGATGCAGCAGACAATTATTGGGCCTCCATTTGGCTGGCTACATCAAGCACTGTACACTATTTTTTACCATGTCTCAGTAATTATTGATAGAACAATTGTCATGGCTTGCACTGCTAATATCCGTGCATTAGCAATTGAAACCGTTTGTTACACGCTTCCTGGCAGGTATACTGCAGTGCTGCAAAACCTGCCTCTACTGCTCAGAGTTAACAATCACGTTAGGAAATATCCAAAATAGAAAACTTTCAAGTTGTCTCTTCTTCCTGCCACTGACTGTGTTCTGTGGTTTATTTAATCCTTTTACACTAAGTTGTACTACAAATACCAAGCACTTTCTTTTAGTTCACAGCAATTCACAGGAAAGTTTTGTCTGATTTTTAAATCAAATGAGACCATTTCATACTCATAACTAAAAGACAAAATACTTCTGTATTCTTATTCAGCATTCTGCTGATGGGTGCCTGTGAGGGCTGTTACTTTTAAATGATAACTCAAATCAGATTACAAAGTAACAAAAATTAATATTAAAATTCAATTGGTAAAAACAGAGACAAGATTTATTTATTTAAAGTTATCATGTTACATGGAGGATCTCATGCTAATTAACAGCTCCTCTTGAAGTTATAGGACAACTATGACGTGTTAATCATAATACTTTAAACCCATTTTTATTTGGTTTTGCCCCTGTAACATTCACAAATACAGTTTGGAGTAAGTTGCCCAGAGTTTGTGGAATCACTGTTCTCGGAAATGTTTAAAATTAACTGGAAAAGGCCCTGCGTAACCTAATGCGACACCAAAGTTTGCCCAGCTTTGACTGGGGTTTGGACAAGAAGACACCCCGCGATCCTGCAGGGCCTAGGTCATTCCATGAGTCTTCGATGATAATTGGCACAACTGGGTTCCTAAACTCTCCACACGCAATCCTACATTTCACCTGAGCAAAACGAACGGAGAACAGTTCAAGTTATAGAGCAGCTCTATATGGGATAGGGCTCTGAGAATTCACTAAGAAAATTACATATGCTAACAATGGCTTTTAGAACTGAGCGAGATGAAGAATGCACGACTCCATGAAACACTTACCAAAATGTTCAGAGGCATTAATGCCACTATTTATACATCAACATATATTGCAAAGGTTACTTAACTTCTCCTTAGATTAGTATGGTGTTCAGAATCAAATTAAAATTTATGATGGGAATTTTGAATAATTTATAGATATCACATGCTAGGGTACTTCAGAGTTTCAATTCAGTGGAATGAATATGTACATCTAGATCAAATACATAATATATAGATATGGAATTAATTGCACACAGAAGAAAGGCAAGGAAGAGACCCAGATGAAAAGGAAAAGCGGGTGCATGTTCCGCTGAACACAGACACCTTTTTGTGAGGTAAGGAGAAAGCGCTGTAAGAACTGGGTCACAAACAAAGAACAACAATATGATCGCAAAGTACATCATCCTTCTCTTCCGAAGTCTGTAAGAATGCAAAACTCGAGGCGCAGTCCAAAGGGCAGGAGACCGGGCCTGTCCCGGCAGAGAACATCCTGAATGCTGCAGGCCCGTTCAGCGCTCTCGGCCTCCAACCAACATTTTAACACAGTCCGACCCTTTCCGCCAGTCTCCGCCTGCCTTAGTCCCTTAAACTGGAGTTTGAAATTCATTTTTAGACTAATCCGGGAGAATGTAAGCTGACTCATTATCTGTATTAGAGATCATTAATTAAAGCCATTATTAGAACACATTATGACGTTGGTATCCTGGAGTAATTTTTCAAGGTAAGTTAGATCTGACACAACGAAAAGAGAGCCCTTTTAACAGGCAATTTAAAGATAAAACTGCGAGCCCTTAGGAAAGCCAGTGTCATCTGCTATGCACTTTAACATCACAGAGCACAACATACCATAGCATGTAGGTCTTTTAGGTATATAATTATACATCTTTACTAATAACCATTACAGTATATTTATTGTAACTGTATTCTTGATTTTGTTTGCCAGCAGTGATCTGTGTTAGTAACTGCCAAACTCAGCATAAGTGCACATGTTTGTAAAAAGGTGGTGTGTGTGCTCACATAGGGAAGACCCAGGGAAAAATTACTGATTTATAGGATAGCAGTCTCAATAATCTTCATAGTAATTAGAATCGTCTTATACTCGTGGGTAATCAAACGAGTTGGATCTCCTTTCAGACTTGCCTGCCCCTTGAAATTGTTGTTAAAGGAATCAGAACCCCTGGTCTTTCTATTTTAACAATTTACATTCTAAACCCCCACCCTTAAAACTTCAAGGATCAGGATCGCTATTTAAATCAAAGCTTAAATATGCAGACACTAGGTTTTCGCTTCTTTCAAGTGAGTCTTTTTGAAAAAATAAACATTCCTTTACTTCCACTAGATCAGGTTAACGTATTTCCAAGGAGATATTACTTTTGCAGATGGCCTGAGCTAGAGAATTGCTATAGTTATCATTATGCACCTATTCAAATAGAAAAATTTTAGAACTTGGCAAAAAAGGAGAAAAATAATCTGTCTTATATACGCTGTCCAGACTCAATGCAGGCAGGCAGGAAAATGAGAACATGTAAAATCAAAATACTAAAAGTTATCAACCAGAAGAATGCTTGAAAAATTGAACATGAGAAGTATGTCTGACATTAAGATATGAAATTAATTTCTCCAAGGTAGAGAAGAAAAGCATAGCAGTAGGATTATTTACACAGAAGAGAATCTGAAGTCTGAATGACAGATAGGAAAGAAGTAATGCTATGTAAAATTTAAGATCTAGAGGTGCAAAGAAAGCGGTGTTTTTCCTTTGCATTTTTTTCTACAGTTTTTTAAACTGTAGTTACAGTGCTGACGATGCATCCATATGTACAATCAGATATACACATCAAACCATACTGAGTGTGAGGATTCGATTTCCAAACGCTCATGGATGCAACCACAAGTCATGACAAAAACTGGAAGAAAAAGCAACACTGAAATAGCTGATGACTATAAAAATCTGATTTATCTCCTATTAAATTTTACTGTGAGAAATAACACAACTTCATGAACCAATACGCTAACTTGTGTGCTCAGGCGACCTTGACTCTAATCCTGCTTTGGGAGTTAGATATTAGTGAAAAGGTGTTTAAAAGTCTAGTTTTAAAATTTTAGCCCATACACATAATTGACAACATCACAAAAGCAATCTATAATCAGAGCTGGAAAAAACATTGTCAGTCTGGTCAGAAATGAGATTAATTTACAGATCTAAAATGAGAGACTTTTGCAAGTCCTCCAAAGGTTTTTAATCTCTACAGTTTATCAGTGCCATTTACTTCAATGCATTATCTTTTTTCTTTAAGCTGCAGGCAAACAGAAAAACAAAATCATAAGCAAATGAAGTATAAAATCATAGAATCAGAAAATCATTAAAAATGGCCAGATCCAATGGGAGCAGAGTTAGGTCAAACCTCATCTCTTTTAAAAATCAAAGCAATGTGCAAATAACTCAAATAAAATGGTCTATTTTTAATATAAGAACATCGTGTCTGCAGAATACGATAATACAGGATAGACCTGAAACTAATCTTCGAATACTTCACTTACTGATTCTTTCATAAAAAGTAACCGCAACAATTAGCAATTTAATATATTTTCATTCACGAGCAATGAAGAAAGGTCTTGTTCATATTTGATAAGAGCATAAAGCAGATCTGAGGCAATGTAATTAAGCAGTCATATTCTTATTAAAGTTGTCTTTTCAGTCACAACTGATATTTATAACAGTTTATCTGTTTTCACTACATTGCTATATTACAGAACGCTGAGTTTATTGTGTGATGTTGTTGGAAAAATATTAGAACAAACAAATATTCATAGAAAGGCACCCTGTTCTCAAGCTTCCTACTACAGAATTCTATATACATATATAGAGCATATGTGGATATATCAACATACATGCTGAAGTCAGGACACAAACATGATACACACATATACGGCTAACAGTATTTTCTGGAATTCTTTGTGGGACTACTCTTCATAAAGAATGGCTGAAAAAAATGAAAATATGATTTTGATCTTTTAATCAAGAACTTTTATTCTACAAGAGAAATAATTCACAAATAGCTTAATTGCCATTTTGGACCCTTTTGCATATGTTTTTTACTATACAGATACATAAAGACAATTATTTAAAATGCAGCCCTGGAGACAACAAAAGTAAGGGAAAGACTGCCAAAGCATACAGATTGATGCCTCCTCCTTCTGAGAATATGCAGAATGGTATTCTGCTCACATTTATTTCATTTTTGAAAGCCACATTAGAATATTCCTGCTATGAGTCCTGAGAATTAGTGTCTCTGCAGATGGAAAGGTGATAAGGCAAAAAGTGACTCACCTTGACCTTTCTAAAATGTTTTCTGGAGGTTTTGTTTTGGTTTGCTTTGTTTTGTTGCGGAGTTTTTTTAAGTTTCAAAGACATTACAACTAAAAAGGGAACAGGAACGATACAAGAAATACTCAAGACTAGCAATTTTCTCCCTGCATCACTTCTGCTAACAGATATTTTTAAAAACCAGAAATTGCTGCCTTTTTCATTTTGAAGTTGAGATATACAAGATTTGATAGTTTAGTTGCTTTGTTTGTTATATAGTATTGATTTCGGGCTTCAAACGCCAATACAAACAAATTTGCACCCCGATTAGCTTTCATTAATCAGTTTGTTTCCTGGGGCTATACACTACTGCACAGCAGACATCGGCTAAACTACTAACTGCAAGCAGCAATATGCACTTGTAACCAATAAATCTGAAGGGGGGGGCGTAGAAAAAAGAGCAATGTTCTAGCCTTAGCCTTCCACTGCTTTCTCTTATGTGCCAAACAGAATCTGGTTCTGATTTTTAAGTTTACAATTTTCCTATTAGAGAGATCAATACAGAGAACAACAGAAAAGAGACAATAAAATACATACAACTGCAATATACTCTGAAGGAAACCTGAGAGATTTACCCTTTAAGCAAACATTCTGACTAGAGTAGAATACAACAAAACATATTTTTTAATGGCTGAAAATATCTATTACTGGGCATCCTGATTACTAGTTGAAAGGAGAAAGGGCAGATATGACTGGAATTCTAATGGTGAGAAGCCACAGCAAAGACCACGTGGCAATCGTGAGATCTTAGGCGGCCAAAGACGCCTGATCTAGCTTTGAAAGTAGGACAAGACATGGCCAGCTGCTCTTAAATCTCAGGTAATTATCTTTGGGTCTTGTTCTTTTTCTTCCCCCTTCCCTTCTCTTCCCTTGAGCTACAACAATAAAAACTTTTAAATGCATATGCAAATAAATAATTTAACTAAATCACTTTGATCACTAGAAACTGTTAGTTAACATTAGAATGTTTCAGCTGAGAGAGATTCAGAGAGATTAATTTGTCTTCCACTGTGCACAACAGCTATTCAAAATCCTCTAAAGACCAGGCTGTGTTGTAATGAAGCATATTTACAGCTTTCTTTATATTTTATTTAGCAAGTAAATACTCTGGCATTTTCAAACTGAAGGAATCTTATTTGTTTTCATGGAACACATCTTTCCAAACACCAGCATGTTCAGAGAACACTTCTCTGTTTACAATGTACTCTGCTCACAGGCCAAAAACCATTCGGGAAATCTTGCCCCGGATCTCCAGATTTTGGTATAATATTTTAGTGTTCATGGATATTAAATTTCCTACCCAACCATACCCTTAGATTTGGAAGAACATCATGATACCTTGCTGATTGCAGCTATTAGTACCTTTTTGCTTTCCAGAGACCCATCCTAGTTAAAACTGCTCGCAAGATGACATTTCTTCCACACCTCCAAAGCACATCACTAAATGGCCTATGAAATTTCTAGGGGCTACACACCATTACTTTTTAAATATCACAGAGTAAAGCATTAATGAGAGCTGAATATTTATTCAGATTTCAGTATCCTGATTTACAGATGACACCCTTCGACAGACAGCTTGATGTTGACCAGGAAAACCTTATGCTTAACTTTAACACAAACTTGCTTCAAAGGAAATTGAAAATAGAAGTACTCTATGCACCATCCAAAATAGACATTCCTGTTTCACATAGCGACAAGCAGAAGAAATGACAGAGAAACCAAACTTCACCTCTCAAACTAAGATTGCATCTTAGAGGACCCTCTCTCCCTGTGTCCAGCTGACTTGCTTCAGACGCTTTCCTGACAAAACCTCCTTAGGGACTCTGCCTTCCTCAGAATTCTTTGGTCAGAGAAGCCCATTTGAACATGGAGCCTGGTAGCTGTTAATCTCCGTTTTGAGTTTTTCAAGGAGCTGAGCAGATTTAACACATTCCCTCCTCCCCCTTCCTTGTTCTTACATCCCAAACATTTCTTTTTAAATGCTGTAAGAAATAGTTATGAAATGTACCAAATAAATGAACTATGTTGATTATTTTCTTCCTCTTTTGAGATGCAAATGTTGATTTCCTTGATCAGGCATGCTCTCTTTATCTGACCAGTGATCTGCTGACCCTGTGAGAAGTTATGCTTTTAAGCTTTTCTCCCTTTATCATCTGGTAATCAAAGACCTGCAGGTAGACACATTCTGCAACAAACTGATAGTGAAAAGTGTTTGTATCCACTGAACTTTTATTTTTCATCAACCTGCACGTAGTGTCCTTTGGATAACCTCCAAATAAGATTAAGTATATGTTATGCCATGTGTCTCTTCATTGAAACTAGATATAGAGATAAGAAGTCACTTTCAAGTGACAGTAGTTTTAGAATTTAAATCTCTTCAAGGAATATTGTAATATCATCAAAAAGTCTTCTGTGGAGATGCACACTTTCATGTCTTTAAAGACATCAAATATCATCAATTCAGAGCTGTAACTCCCTGCCTCCCTTCCAGAACCAACCTCCCATAACGCGGTGCAAGAAGGTATCAGGCGATTTTGGGTAACCGCATACACTCACGTTATCCCAGTCTTTCATATGAATCTGTAGTGTGGATTCTTTTTATTAAACAGTGGGATTAATTCTGTGACATTTGGATTTTTAGTAAGTACTGTATTACACATTTTATAAATGTTTACCAGAAGCAGGTTTTTAAAATTCCTTGTGAAGACCACTGTATGCAGCTGAATACCTGGACTCATGTGCAAGGGATGAAGTATTTTAGCACAAACCTTACGGACCATTTCAGTTGCATAAACTTAAGAATTATGACTTGTTTCGTGACAATGACTCGCAGCCTCGAGAACCAAGCAGAAGGCAGTACACCACTGCTAGCAGTCAAGTATTAATTGAGAAAGAACAGAGTATTTTACAAACTCCTAGCTTTCCATTTCAGTCTTAAAGAAACTAGCAAGTTTTTATTCCCCCAGGCCATAATTACTAGTAAGTGGAAGAAGCTCATGAATTGAAGATATAACAATTGTGATTTTCATAATTAAGGATAAAATTTTAAACACTGTTCAGATTTAAAGGAAGAAGAAAATTAAGGTTTGACTAAAAAGATTCCAGAGCTAAGACTTTCATAATCCTTATACCAATGTTGTATTGAAGATTTGCCATTCACTTCAGGGGATAAAAAACACAATTTAAGAGCTATAATATTTAAAAATTAAAAAGGTAAGAAAAGCCAAGTTGAAAAGAAATTTTCTCACACATTTCTAGTCAGTAGACCTAGCAAGTGTGCTTTTCTATACAGGTTGTCATCAGAAGAGGCGCCATTATTTGGAAGATTGTTTAAAGTTTAAAAAGACTGCCATTTCAAAACTGAGGAATATAAATCGTGCTACTAATATGATCTGAAGGAAAGAAAATCCCCTTAATGCCCATCTTTGTTCTCAGGAGATCAACTGAATTACACCTCTGCTTTTCCTCAGCTTGTCACAGAACAGCAAGACAAAGCGAGTCCGTAAACGTCGGTGACAGCAGCAGGTACTAGCAAGGCTGTAGGAAGGCTTTTAAGTATGAAAATTCCAAACTCACAGTGTCTAATTCCTACTTGGTTGAAACGGGAGATAGTTTTATCGAGATCAACAACATTAAGGCTTCATGCTACCTAAGGGCTTTGCCAGAAGAGTGGAAGCAATTGCCTTGCTGTATGGACAACTGTGTCAGTGTGTGGAATACGGAACTGCTACCAGCGTGGGCTGGGGGGCTGAGTTCAGACCCCTCTCCTCAGCACCAGGAGAGCCCTGAAAGGACAGCAGATACATTCAGGCCCTTGTCCTTGGCATCAGGAGAGCCCCGAGAGGCCAGCAGACACAGGGCCACCGCTTAGGACAATCACCGTCTGCAGCAAACTATGGTCAAAGGACTGCTCTTGCATCTTTCCCTTGCATCAGAACTCCGATGGTGAAAATTGCAGAGAGTTGCTTCGGCAACCTGAGCGGAATGAAGCTTTGTCTCTCACCAGGCTTGTTTCACATTCCCTTTCTGGTCCACAGCGAAGTCACCCTGCTCTATAAAGAGATCCCTGCACCCAGCTCGGGTGCGCAGCCCGACTCAGAGGGAAGCTCTCTCCACCTACCTGGTGAAATCTCATCATGAGAGTCTGAGCCTAAAAGCAATCCACCGGGTGTATATATAATGATTCTAACTTTAAACAAAATCTACTTTTAATTTAAGCTTTCTTTCTAGATTTCACATTCATACAAGTATATAGAGGAATGTAACGTACCCCATAGTTCTTAACTTGAACTAAGTGGAGGAAGACTTATCTACCAGCAAGAAAACCTACCAGAGCTGTACAGGATGAACATTTTTCTAAATAGTATTTCTTGTTAAAATTGTAACATAGAATCATAGAATGGTAAGGGTTGGAAGGGACCTTAGAGATCATCTGGTTCCAACCCCCCTGCCATGGGCAGGGACGCCTTCCACCAGACCAGGTTGCTCAGAGCCCCATCTAACCTGGCCTTGAACACTGCCAGGGAGGGGGCAGCCACAGCCTCTCTGGGCAGCCTGGGCCAGGGCCTCACCACCCTCATGGTGAAGGATTTCTTCCTAACATCTAATCTAAATCTGCTCTCTTTTAGTTTAGAGCCAGTCCCCCTTGTCCTATCACTACACATCCTTGTGAAAAGTCCCTCTCCATCCTTCCTATAGGCCTCTTCAGGTACTGGAAGGCTGCTCTAAGGTCACCCCGGAGCCTTCTCTTAATTATCAGAATGAATTTTTAAGCCATGCAAAATTACTCCTAAACACCCCTTGAAACACAATTTCCAAGAGACTTTTTATTCCCATGCGATACCTGATTAATCTCTTCTTTATTACTTTGCTGTATTATTATTAATTTTACTACTTAGAACAGCACAATTTGTAATATATTAGATTTAAAATGCCATTTAGCTATATACTAGCATTATCTACTAGCATTGCCACAGCTGTCAAACACTAACATAAAATAAAGAAGGAAACCTTTCTGGAGGCTTTTGACACTTGCAGAAAAGATAAAGAAGTTATTGGACAACATTATCTGATGGGATACCTTCACAGCTGACAAAGTTAGGTGAGAAAGGTTACCCTAAAGAGATACTGCCATCATGTTAAAATGCTGTATTTGCCATATGTTGCATTCATGTTTCATTACAGATTTACCACTGAAGCTTAGTAACTGAATGGAGTATAGGCAGTCACAATTAACCGTAAAACAACAGTGTTGAAGGTGTATTATTAGCTATTCAGTTTCAAATTAGGTACTATATTTCTCATTCACTCCTTAAAATGTACTTTCTTCACATAGATTATCCAATCACAGGCAGACAAGTTTAAGACCTGTTGTTATCACTATTGAACAAATAGTTTTAAAAAACATAATAAACACAATGGCCACAATCACTTTTTGAGGCATTAAAAG
The DNA here is from genome assembly GCF_030867145.1 of Opisthocomus hoazin. Classification (NCBI taxonomy): domain Eukaryota; kingdom Metazoa; phylum Chordata; class Aves; order Opisthocomiformes; family Opisthocomidae; genus Opisthocomus; species Opisthocomus hoazin. The sequence goes on along the minus strand of NC_134427.1, from coordinate 5,378,579 downwards.
GCAAACAGAAAACAAACAAAAACTTGACAACATGTGTTTGCTGAATAGCACTTTAATGGAATTACCTCAGAATACTATATGAAGATTTCTGGCGATGCTGCATACTCAAAAGATCAAATAGCTTTGTGCTTCTGTAAGTAAGAAATACAGTGAAAAAATGAGCTGAGATACAGGCAGCTTCTCTGCTACTCTAAACTACAAAGAGTGCTGCAGAGGATGGCTTTATTTCTTTAGCCTGCATTCTGTGAAACCATGCGTGGTGAAAAAGTACCTCAAAATATAATTTACAGAACGTAATTTTATTTGTAGAAGATTTTCAATTTCATAAACTACATAAAGGAAACCTTTTTGCTGACTTCATATGGGTATCAAGGGGATGACTACAAAGGCACTTGCAGACTGTGAGCACCCGCATTTGACTGGACCGAGACATCTTTCCTCCTCCCCAGCAGAGCGCTGCCCTGTGCTGCCGTGTCCTGCCGAGAGGAAGGACCAGAGCCAGCCCAGGGCCAGCGACAGAGAAACTCCCATGTGTTTTCAGCCAACAAAAGCTGAAGAGTTTCAGCAGACGGCGGTCAAAGTGCTCCTGCTCCTACAAAGTAAGACGCTAGTAAAATAGATCAAGATTAATTTATGTTGGAAAAATATAAGTAGAGGAAATTGGATGAATCCCCTTCCTCAAAAGACTCAACTTTGATCCTTAAAATCTTTCAGTAAGTTTAAATTAACTACAAGTAATCGCTATTCACCACTGCAGCCTTTTCTTTACCCTCACAACCTCACTTAGGGCTTTGAACTCATTCTTACCCAGCTAATTTCATTCTGCTTAAATATTACTGATTGCTTTGATAAAGTATTCCCTTGCTTCTCTATTTTACAGGTTTGACTTCAGTAGCACACTCAGTACAGCTGCTAACTTAAAGCCACGTTTGCAAAGTGGAATCTATAGGTCACTTTCTCTATCAAGGTATTCTACTGCTAAAAAATACAAAGGTTTCCTGATCAGTTTCTTACATCTATAATTATCCAAAGCCAAGCCCATTATGTCAGAAACAGGACAAATTGCCTAGACTGACATTAAATAGTTCCAATCAGAAAGTCTTAATTTACATGCTGACTGGACTGCAAAAATTTACCTTTATGTTTTTATGATCCCATATTTAACCAAGTATGAATGAACCTTTAGGAAAGAAGCTATTAAAATGCCATTATATATTTGTCCATTCATTACATTGTGCAGCCTCTCTCCAAACCAACTACAAAGGTTTAACACAGAGACAGAGAGAACCCAAAGCTGAGAGAGACAGTCGGGTGCTTTCCGAGCTGAAAGCTTGCTGCTCCACGGACTACGGAGACAACGTCGCATCAGGAAAAGGGACTTACACATCAAAGTGATTTTGTCAGCGCTCATTTTATTATTGTTATCACGCCAGCGTGAAGGCAAACACAGTGATTACACGTTGGAGGCAGGATAAAACGATGATATCATCCTACTCTTATGAAGCCAAAACTCGATAACGGCAGAGGTTTTCACAGAACAAGGACTGTGAAAATATAATACCACATAAAATAAAATGCTGCATACAAAAAAAAAAGTTGACATTATTCCAGGTATGTATATTCACCTTTCACCAGCCCATTTAAGTGCCTTTTTTTATTTCAGAGCTACGACTAACAATACTAGTAATAAATCTAATAAGCTGGACTCCATTCCATCAGCCAGTGGATGTGACAGTAATTGTCTTTCTCTAGAGGGACTCCCAGGACAAACAGAACTCGGAACTGCTAAACCAAATGAACAAGATCATACATTACTGAATTCAATGACAAAATATCAGCTGACTTCAGTAGGCATAAGCAAGCCTCCAAAAGAATAAACACCAAGGCTGCAACTTTGATAGTACAACTTGTATTTGTATTCTTCATTTTTCACTCGCTTATAAAGGTAACTGAGAAAGGCAGACTTGCTTCTGGAAAATTTCCTACGGCACCACTTAGGAATGATGAAGAATAAACAATTAAATCAAGGGGATTGTAGTTTACAGATGGCAGAAAAACTGGTCCAATCTCCTTTCAATATAGCAATTCTTCCAACACGAAGACAAAGGTCTAAACGCAATAAAGCTAGATCACAACACCACAAGCGCAAACCAGAAAGATTTTTAAATATACATTTATGGATTAACAGCTGTGCTGATCACATATTAAGCATTAAAAGGGTGATGTTCTTTAAAAAGAAAAAAAAGGCTAGATTTATCCTGAGGGTATTAGCAAAAGTCTAATACACAGAAGTGTACCTGAACTGTGTGCTGCATCTCTCTTCTTTCTGAGGGTGTATAGTCTGCTATAAGTTACTAATAGCATTTCATTTTCTGCAAGTCTCAACCTTATGAAACTGGGAACATGCAAAATAGCCTATGAACATGCCAATCCACTACAGAGAAAGTAAGAAGTCACAAGATAATTGAAGAGCACCGTGATTATTTCACAAATTGCTACTATACCTAGAAGCTACTCTGCTGAATGCAGCACAGGAGTTTATATGACAGACATTTTGATAACAGAATGTTCAGCAAACAACTTCTAACTTCTCACCTTGAATTTAATCAGACATTTTTCCAGAAAAATCTTTTGGAACATCAGACATGAGAAGGATGGTATTTCTAGCACCTCTTCAAAAGGTAGTTTAAAGATAGAATAGGTCTTGAAAGCAGTATCTGGAGGTATTCTTGGAAAGACCTACAATGTGTTTAATTTTTTCTGTTTCATTTCTTAAGTGTGGCAACAGATACTGAAACTATAAAAATAAATGATTCTTGAGCACTGAGAAGTATTTTTTCTCAGTATATAATGCATTCAGTTGATGTGCGTATGTCATAGAGATGCCAGTGTGAGCATGGAATAAAGCACTCAATAAATTTGTTGGCCTGGCATTTCAGCAGAAAGAGTCATTGTAAAAATCTCAATATTACAGCTATTAGGGAACATTATAAAGATATTACTTTCGTCCTCAAATGTGTGAACCAAATGCAAAAGAAGAAAAATTCCTCCTTTTGATTGCACAAACACGTATCTATATTGGATTCTTCTAATCTGTATTTAGATTCATTTTCTTCTTTAATTGCAGTGCCCCAGATTGTAAATCAAAATTCCAGGTGAGATTGCAAGTAAGTTTATTTCTATATAATATGTAATGCAAATATTGTCAGTGCTGAAAGAATTAGCTGCTTTTTTGTTCAGTAAGCCTGTGAAGCAGCATCAGCTACACCCATTTGACAACCCTCTGGTGAAGGGAAAAAGGCAAAATACCAATCAGAATGATATGATATTATAATCTCATACTGGATGTTTGAGTACTATGAAAAGAAACAGTTCCTAACTCCTTGTGGAAGTCGTGATGTTGAAAATACGAAAAATCATGAAAAACATTTAGAATGAAAAAAAACATTTTGCATTGCATAAACTGCACTGTGCTGCTACTTGGCTAACTTCAAACAGTGACATTCAGCCTCTATGTTTCCAGTGTACTCAACCTCAATTCAATAGTAAAGTCAAATCCTGGCATTATGCTAAAAGATATCCTTAAGTATCTGCAAAATAATTAAGGTAAGAGGATATTCTATCTGTCACGGTAAACTGGGATTAAATGTTATCTGTCCAGCATGCCAATTTTGCAATACTAAAATGTGTTAAAGACCCTGAATGTTTAACTTTCTGGAAAGTCTGCTGAAGCAGGATAGAGAACACAGTAAAGGTTCCAAGCTCTTGGACATGCTGGATGTGTAGAGCACCTTCATACTGCAGCAAGCCACTCACTTTCATGCAGAACACAGGTAGGTAGATCTGCAGCTGATGAGGCTTATTATGAAAGCATCAGCTTGATGCATGAATAAATCACCTGCACTCTGCACGTGCAGTGGGCACCTGCTCTCTTTCAGCATCCAACGCAAGCAGGGAAGATAGGGCAACTGTGGGCCACCACTACTAGGCCAAGTCATCTATAGTCTGCTTCTGGCTCCCAAGAGCCAACTGTAAATCGGATAAACAGATCTGGAAGCACGCTTTTCCCGGATCACCACTGGTCTTGTGACCACAGGCAACCCATCACGTTATGAAGGAAGGGCTGAAACACAGAGAGTAACCAGCTGGCATTTTAAAATTAGATGCTGCAATGATATTCAAGGATGGTAGAAAAAGGGAAGGCTGTAGGTAAGATTGTATCCATGGCCCTGATACAGGCTCTGCATCACAAGGTGGAAAAACCCCCTCAGAGATTGGCCCCGTCTTCAGGGCTTTGTTTGAACCAGGAGAGGTGCACACATCCATGCACTAGCTCAAAACCGGACTTCATATTCCATCACATCTCCATGTGTTATGTCCTGTGACTGACATTTTCATACCCTTATTTACTGTGTCTGAATGAAGGATCTCAGCCTCCCCAACTTTATTCCTTACATGCAAGTAACAACTAAATACACTCCTATTTCTATGTAAGAACAGTGGGGAAATCTTATTTCAGGAACAGTTTCAGAAGACATGTATCTGAAGCCAAATCAGCATAAGGCAAATGGATTTTTTTTTATTACTCTGAAGTGGCTCCTTTGCTTACTCACCCCACATACATTTACCCACCCGCTGCTCTCACTAGTATCTCACTGGTGTCTGCTTCACTTTCAATATTGAGTTCCTTTAAAATAAGCTAAATTGGGAACTATTTGATGTCTCCCAGATTAGCTATTTCTAACAGGAACGTCATCCTGAAAGAAGCCTAGCCACCCGGGAAACTCTGTCAAATGCAGCAGACATCAAAGAGAAAACGCTGCCTGCCATCCTCTGCTCAGCTCAGCAAGAAGTGTTCACCCACCCAGGCTTCGCTCTTCTAAAGCTCTGGCTATTCTAGAATCAGCAATCTACCAGAAAAGCAGACGCAGAAGGTTTTCCTGCATTCTGCCCATCGCTTCAGAAAGCCAACAGCCCCTGGGCTACTAGGAAGCTCTGCTGGAGACAACAAACCGTACCTCTGACATGCAGCAATAAAGATAAAAATTTCAGACAATAAATAGGTTGTCTTGACACCTCTCTGATTAGTACTCACACCTCCTTACTGCTTGCAGTCTCACCAGTCTAGACTGTCTTCATTATCTGACGCAGCAATGGCCCCTACTAATCCTGTCAAGAAGTTTGTAGAGACTCTTGGTAATCTTGGAGCAATAATCTTGCAGCGGTTTATGGCTGACATGAGCAAAACCCATGACTTTAACAAAGCAGAACATCGAACAAACCAAAGTGTTTCTAAGAAGCTGCAGGAAGAACATCAGATAAGGAGGCTAGGCATCGGTGTACAGGAAAGATAAAGTGATTAAAGGAAGGGTACTCAGGAGTAATAAAACATATTTCTTTTTTTCATTCAGTAGTAATTCCAGGTGGTCTCTGAGATTTCTTGGCATGACAAACCTCACACTGCTACTGCTGCTACTTGCAATTCCCATTCGGTTATTTATCAGTTCAGCTGTCAAAAGACATACAAAAATTTCTTTAGCAAAAACAGATGGTCTCAGCCCCAATGAATGAAATAACAGGTCTTTCTTACATTGTAGTATCTGAAATATCACATCTTGTAAGGTTGCTGTGGCTGCAAAGATTATTTGAAAGGTTAAAAGGTAGAATTACCCAAATATTCCTTCTTCTATAATAATCTCAACGTGCATGTATATGTAAAACAAAGGAATGTCATTCTTTTCAGTAAAGCAACAAAAAAATCCTTTACTATTTAATTGCAATAGTGTCTGCATGTGCAAGAAAAACATAAAAAGAAGTTTGCTCTCTGGAACAAATATTTGACCTGTCAAGAACAGCACTTGATGTCAGGATTCTGAAGCTGTGGACAAAATGACAAACTGGCAGAGCGCATCTGATAACCAATTAATGAGATGTGTTCCACGCAGTCATAAAAGTACTTGGAATGAGAAATGAGGAAATGGGAAAAAAAGAGAGAGAAACTGCAGTGGAGAGAAAGGAGCTGCTTTGTGAACCTTCTGTTGTGATCCTGTGAAAAATGAGTGAGACACAACTATAGAGACATTCTGGAAACTCTGTGCATCAAGAGCCAAGGGAGTGAACTGGAGTACACTTTGAATATGTATATTTGCCTTTGCATACTCATGAGCAACAAAATTTGTTATGCAATATTTGGGGCACTCACTGTATTTGTTTGGACTGACACTAATTAAAGGCAGCTATAGATGCACCGTTTTAAAAAACTATCAGCTTGTGCACTTCTACAGAAAGCAACAGTCCAAATAGGCGATTAATTGCGCATTTTCATATATCTGCCAACAAGCTGAAGAGGAATCCCCATATGGCAGGTAATACAACTGTGAGTTAGATTTGTTGATTTAACAAGCCCCTTCTCAGAACAATAATAACGACTCTGTGACTCTGTTCTTCTCTTGGTATTCCCCCTCCGTTTCTCATTAACGCCCATTCATGCGGCATGCCACAGCTGTGTGCTGTAATGCACTGAGTAGCACCTAAGACCAATGCCAACTCTTACTTGCTCAGTGTACATTTAAACTGCCTGTTTACCTGCTGGCACACAACTCTCAGCATGAGGATTACTCAGAAAGGTGGATGAATGCTGGCCTTTCCAGAGTAATAAATGCTTCTTTACAACTCCATCATTGTGGTTAACAGCAACAAGCAGGTCTGTGGGGCATCTTTGTATCTTGTCAATGAATATGTTCCAGGATTCTACAGACTTGCCCCTAAAGGTCTGTATAATAGGAAAAGCATACTCTCCTAAACCTAGCTGCTTGAAAGAATATGTATTATGGCATTTATATACCTGTCTGGACAGCTTGGAAACTTCATCTATGCCATTCCTACAATAATTATAGGAATATTTTCATTGTTGACAACTCAGGAGACAACACAGCATTAATGGTCTCATACACCTCACCGATCACAGTGCCAAATGCAGACTTTCCAGCACTTAATTCTTAACAAATAATGGGTTGCCATTTTTCAGAGATAACCCCTTTCCTCTGACGGTAACAAACTGGGCCAGGGCAGAGACTGAGGCAAACACAACCTACTGCATCGACAGCAAAGCGCTAGTCACACAAGTCGCAGGAGTCCAGGTGAGCACAGCAGTATGGAACAGTCGAGGATTACCTCCACATGACAGTACTGAAATGTAGATAAAGTGCAATGCAATGTATTACCTGTTCTCCAACACCTCAGAAACTCGGCAGCTCTTCAGCCACACCTCACTGGTAGGAAGCAGGCGTATGCATCATCATCATCAGTATTACTATTTACAAAAATGCAGCCTCAGATGAAAGAAGTAGTCATTAGCTTTAAGATATTTCAGGAGATGTTTTAGCAGCCAGTCGACACGTACCTCATACATACATCACCCTGTCACCTTTAGCCCCACCATACACCCAAAGCCTAGCTCAATGAACTAGCAGAATACGCCACACCATATTTGGCTGTAATGTTAGAGTCTGGTGTCTTGGATATTCTACCTTGGGCCTACAAAGATGCTAAGATACAATGAAATAATATGAGCTTATCCTGAATATATGGATATAAAACAAAAGAAAAAAAAATAAACACAGTAAATTCTAACAATATTTTGCTCCTTCAATGACAAATCCATTTTCATTTACATTTAGGCTAAGTTTTATCTTCTGTGAAGAAAATGGCACGAATTTTGATAAAATTTTGTAAATTAGAACAACTCTTTCAACTTTTTAAGACATTTAATTCAAGAACATTAGGTCTTTTCCCTTTCTGAGATCTCAATCATAAAATTTTCGTCAATTCTAAAGAATTTCTTCAGTATTTACCAACGCAGCCTAAACGTGGAAATGAAAAGGGATAATTCACAAGACAAAATATACAGGAACAAGAAATCATACAGAAAACAGAGTCTGGTGTGAGGTTCAGCATAGTTACTGGTTAGATGGTCTAGATGGTACTAGACTGTGGAAATGCAAGCATTAAAGTGTTAGAAGCAAGAGGGATCATCTTCGGCTCTTCTAGCTATTTTTAGGTATTTTTAACTATAGTTTTCTTGGTCAAGAGTCTTAACCCGAAAACAAATAATACCGGTTCCGATCAATGAAACAACTAAAACCAACTTTATAGAGGCACAGTGAAGGAGATTGAAATATTGTTGCATTTCAATTTCAAATATAAGAAATAAAATACACCTACAGAGCAAGACTCCAGGTAGATTCTTATACGTTGTCATTGTTTTTCTTCACATGAAAATAGCCTTGGCTTAAACTTAAATTTAAAAAAAGGAAAAGAAATAGCATATTTGCTGCTGTCTTGCATTTCGTACTGTTTTATTTATGGATATTTTTTTTTTACCTCACAAGTTTAATGGAATTTTTACTGTGACTTTATAGCTGTGTGATTTATAATACATCAAACAAGTCAAATCAATCAGCAAAGGCTTAAAAATCAGCACAGGTTGATGTGGCTCCTTTAAAACAAATCATTACAGCTGTTAGAACTCAAACATACAGAACAAGGATTGACCACTAATGTGAGTTATTTTAAAATCTCATTTTCTTGGTAAGAAATGCTGCCCTTTGTATATAACTTTTTAAAGATCTAATGAAACCATCTGCAGAAATACAACACAAAACATAGTTCTTCCTTTTAAAGCTCTTTAAATACTCTATACCATTCTTTTAAAGGAAACCTATCCATATTCTCTTTGCTATGGAAAGCGAAATTAGCCTTCTAATTGGCACACCTCTGTCATTAAGCTTTAAAATTAGTTACTCCTATTATGCTGTAAATATTATCACATATACTTTAAACATTCTTTTTAAGCCAGAAAATGTCTTTTCTATTATTTAAGTACCTAAATTATAGATGGCAGAAGGTAGTGTAACTGTGACCAAAAAACAATCTGAGCGCAGACTTTTAAGATAGTGCTTAAAGCAGTCCCATAATTATAAAGACTTTTAGCAGGGATATTTTCAAACTCCAGCTGATGTACGCAAGACGAACAAGCCCATTGATGCTCCTTCCCATATTTTGCAAACCCTTTCTGCCAGTGCTTACCATGCCACACGAAACTAGAGACTAGGACCATTACAAACCCTGAGATCTTGTGCAAGTTTGGGATAAGCAGCTGTGCTAAGAGTGGGGGATGAGCACTTTGCCTGTTTGGGTCTAGCGGCTGACACTGTTTGACCAGCTTCTAGAACAGCTGGAGAGTCTGAGCTCTGGAAGCAGCCAGTGTCCGGCGCAGTTCGGCAGACAGAGCTGGCCAAGCTGGTGGGACTATTCAGGAAAACAAGGCAAGCCAGCTTACTTGGGCAGGTTCTTTTATCTTACAGATAAGTAAATCTCAGCAGAAAGCGAGGTATATGTACACCATATATGGGAGACCATTAGCCAGTTTTAAGAGAAAGAAAAAAAGGCAGACAATTTTGTACCTGAAAGGTATGCGTCTAATGTTTATGAATATAAGTTATACACAAGCACTGAGATGTATTACACTCGTTATTAGGATCGACAGACCTATGAATGTTAATTTGTTATACTACAATAAACTTTTTTCTTAAGCTAGAACTACATTTTGAGTGTTATCAATTTAATATAGTCACCCAATAAAAACTGTCAATTTGAATAAACTACACGGTCATGAATATTTTATGCATGTCCTTGGAAGAGTCCCAACCACCAGCTAAGGTCACCTTGAGAACTAATGGCACTATACAATAAATACTAAAAAGAGCTATTCCCAGTCCACTCAGTACAACAGATCCATTTTACAACCCATCACAAAGAAGAAAACCAATGACATTTCCTGCAGAAGATTCCTCCTTCCACTCAGAGCAGAACATGGATTCGTAGCATCTGGAACTCCATTAAGCTTGACAGAAAACCACAATATATCCTTGCAATTTTCTTCTTGCTATCAGTCCAAGGGATTTGTAAACTGGTGGTTATTGTTGCTCCCCAATTATCTGAGCAGTCTGAGGATTATACTATTGCCTAGACAGGGTGAATAGTAACTTACATTCAATCTAGAATAGAGCTACTTTTAGTTGTCTTTGAATTTGCTCAGTGTTCATTGGTTCTCCCTCCAGCTACAGCAGAACCATTTACAGAGGTTCTGGATCTGCAGGTAGGACAGAGATTTTCTTTTTAGCATTGTTTTACTTAATCACAGACAGTTTGGTTTCCTTGTATTTTACTTTCTCTTACTGAATGTCCTGAAGCTGATGTGGGTTTTGTTCATCAGTTTTCCCCTCAGAAAGAAAGTTTTGGCAGCATTTGTGTTGATTCTTTAGTTCCTGTCAGATTCTTACTTTGTATCTTCCCAGAGATGAGCATCTGCCCTGCATGTATGTTGACTCAGAGTTTTTCTTTGTTTCTGGAAAGTACTAATGAATAACAGAATGTATGTGGAAAGAGAACCGCATCATTCTGAAAGCAGCACCAGAAAGTGTGGTGGTGTCACTAGGTAATGAAACAGAGCAGCACTTGAATGTCCTCTGAAATTCGGAAAACCCCTTGTTCCTAGATTGTCAGACATTTGCAGTGCAGTGCTGCCTGACCATTCCCCTAAAATTCATGTGAACATCATTATTTTCTCTCACACAGATGTCAGCAGCTGTACATCCAGAAAATGATACTCCTGTTCTCGCAATGTCACTAGAAACTACAAAGCACTGTAATTCATCCCTTCAAAAAATGAGCATGAGATGAGACATGGTGCAATTATGAAACAGCCACCACTTCACCATCCAGCTCTAGTTGCTTCTGTCCAACACACACCGATTTATTCCAGTTTACTCTGATCCATCCCATTGTGTTTTTCCAAGATGCTCTTAAATTGTGCTATTAACACAAATTTTAAAAACTTCACTAGAGAATGTATAATGGTTTTTTTTTTGTTTTAGGGAAGCTCTTTTCAGAAGTACTTTCAGTCCAGGTAGATGCAAAAGAACACAGAACATGCACTTTGCCTCCATTTTCAGGTTTCAGTCCTCTACTCTCCCTACGGTTTTAGAATGGATTTTCTTATAAATAATTTCGCATGGGACTCCCAAAGCTGACTGTTACAACCCCAGTCTCACTGAAATTTATATTTTGAATTCTTCTCTAGGAATAAAATTCAGTGAGTGTAACACACAGTTTAATCAATGATTTCTTAGAAAAATAAGATAGCAAAAGAAAGAAAGAAATAATTACTGACTATAAGAAGAGGAAACCAAATGGTACTCACATGAGTACTGCTGGCATCATGTTTTGCCACACAGAATTCAATCAGGATTACCTAACACATTTCTGGCATCTGATCACATCTGAAGGAGCTCATGTAAAGGAGTGCACGTGACTTTCAATACTAAGCTACTAGAGATACTATTTGTTCATGATAAAGATATTCTGCTTATCAGTGACAGCGAAACAGCATCAAAATAATAACCAAGTTCTTGTATTCAAGATTTAAAGATTTTTAACTCCTGTCTCACAACACGAATATACCTCCATAATACAGTGAACAAGAGTTAACTGAAATTTTGTAGCAAAGAAGGAGAGTGTGCATGAATCAACAACTTCTGGAAGCAATAATATTGCTAAAAAATTAGACATTTAAGCCTCCGGTACTTAAAGGTGTTAAGTGGTGAAAATGGTCATCAGCTCTTCTGCTCAGGATCTCAGTGTATATCTGAGTAAGGAACAAAACTGATTTGACTCTTCCAACATTCCATATGTTTTGGTTCTGCATTCACTTGTAAAAGAGCAAGTGGATAAAATTCTCTTTCATTAATCCTTTCTAGGAAGTTTTCACTACATAATTACATTATAAGTACTAGCAAATGAGCCAAATTGTGATGGAAGCAAGGTGAAAAACTGAAGGAAGGATTAGCAGCTAGTCATAAGAATGCAAATGAAAGTAAAGAACTCTTGAATTTACTCCACTCTTGAAAAAAACAAAAAAACCCAAAACGTCCCACACAAACCAAAAAAACCTCTGTAATTCTAAGCATATTGCGTATCTTCTTTCTTTGCCTTTTTTCTCCCTTTTCAACTGAAATAATTTACCTTGTTAATGAAGTTGTGGGGATTAATTTACTAATTTTTAAGAGCTTTGCAAACAGTAGATCTATCACATTGTTTACTAAAAAGGAGTGTCTGTTAAAACCATGTTATTTAGAATGTCACTGTTCTTCACAAATGTTTGATCTCTTGTAACTCTTGCTGTTGCACACCCACTCATCAGTGGCGTAGAACACCCATCCTCTGATACACCCCCATTTTCAGAGTCACTTACGGCTACTTCGGAACCCACTAATATTCTTGCTGTCTCTTCTCACCTCTGATAACTGTGGTAAGGCACTGTCAGGTTCACTGCTGCTCTTAGCTTTTCATTTTTACATCACGCATTGCTGCTGAATCCCTTTGTTAAGGCATCTACACTTTTAATGCTTTGAGTCTATTATCTCGGCAAGCATACACACAAATTGAAAAAAAAAAGTACACAAACAGAAGAGAAGATTTTTTAATAGTTTGCTTTAGCACATTTTCCCCAAATGTTATTCCTTTCTATGGATTTGAAGATTGGACATAAAAGAACAATAAGAAAGAAGAAATGTAACACAAACTCGAAATCCATGTAGCTCCATTTCTAAGAGGTGTTTTTTCACTTAGTGGTGTGAAGTCAAACACTGAGTTCAATGATGGCCAGTAATTAAGAGGCTAGTTAACTAAACAAGATACAAAGTATTTAGGTTGTATAGAATTCATCTCAAGAAATGGTGGCTAGTGTTTTCTGCTGTATACGTCATGTTTCTTCCTGAGACACTCCTTACTAAAAGACAAGCATATCGAATTGTTGGTATCTGTTGGATCCTATGGGCAGGTGTGTACCAGGGCAGAGCGAATTTTACACCGAGTGAGGCTTTGGCCATGGAATGCTGATTCCCTCAGAACTAAAGACATTCCTCCTTAATTGGCTGGGAAAATGTAGCAGAGGAACCAAACAGAAACAACAATGGAAAGTTTTTTGTGGCATTGAAACCAAGGTATTCTGCTGGAAAGAGCCAAATATATGGTCCAATAGATAGAAAAAAAGTAGGAAAATCTTTTTCAGACTATTTCAAATCTATTTCAGACACCCGTGTATCGTGTAACTGAACACATGCACACAAAAACACACACAGACACACACATGCTCGTATTTCCTTCAGAAAATACAAGTTAACCTTCACAGATTTAATTCTGTCAAAAATCCTCAAATACAAGCAAATATTTTTTGCTTCCTCAGAAAAACTCCAAAATTCCCATTAGGAAGATGACGCATGTGAAGTCACCAGAAAAGTGACACATGGCTTCCTCCTGTTCAATCTCTGATGTCCTTGCCTTGTGGTTTTACTCCTTCAGTTCATTCTCATCACTTTTCTTCACTGAAATCTATAACACAGATCATAAGTACTTGTCAAGTTGGTTACGCAAAGCCTACTTGAAAAGTGCTAATGCCTGGATTTCGTCAACCTGCCATTTTATTTTGTAATTCTCTGTAATTATTTTCACACTTCACCTTCTGAAAAAGTCTCAAGAATATAGAATCACAGAATCATAGAATGCCTTGGGTTGGAAGGGACCTTTAGAGGCCATTTGGCCCAACCTCCCTGCAGTAAGCAGGGACATCTTCAACTGGATCAGGTTGCTCAGAGCCCCGTCCTACCTGGCCTCGAATGTTTCCACGGATGGGGCATTTCCCACCTCTCTGGGGAACCTGTTGCAGGGTTTCACCACCCTCATCGTAGAAAATTTCTTCCCTATATCCAGTCTAAATCTACCCTCTTTTAGTTTCAAACCATTACTCCTTGTCTTCTTGCAACAGGCTGAAAGGTTTGTCCCCATCTTTCTTGCAGGCCCCTTCAGGTACTGGCAGGCTGCTCTAAGGTCTCCCCACAGCCTGCTCTTCTCCAGGCTGAAGAGCCCCAGCTCTCTCAGCTTTTCCTCACAGGAGAGGTGTTCCAGCCCTCGGACCATTTTTGTGGCCTTCTCTGACCCCGCTCCAACAGGTCCAGGTCTATCCTGTGCTGAGGGCTCCAGAGCGGGACTCAGATATATCCTCCCCTCACAAATGCAGTCCTACTCTGGTGATACCTATTTAGCATGTTATCACAAAGATATTTTCAAAATCTTGACTGAACATGTCAAAATCCTCAGGAAGAAAGGCTCCTGTGCCTAGAATCTTCTCTGCTATAAGCTTTGTCTTGGTTATATCTTTAAATCATAAGAGCCACAACACCATGAGTGTGCGCCTTCCTTGTGCACGGTACCCTGCGATGAAGCCAACTGGTTAGGAAGCGCAGAACATGCTGCTGCTGTGCAACGGGATAAATGGACTTGCCTGGACCTGCCTGAGTCCGAGAGGCTGCCTGTGAGAGACCTGGCAGTCAGACACCAGCAGACACTGCCAGATCATGTCATCTCAGCTGCAGTCTGCACCCTGCCCATGTTTGAGATCCCTTCAAAATGAAAGATGGGTAGGAAAAAATAAGATTAATTGTCTTGGAGTTGCATACAGCTGCAGATCCCATAGACTTGACTGGTGTTCAGATAAATATTGCATATTATCTCGCCGGAGAGACAAGAAAATGCATTTCTTTTTTCATCTGTTCTATCTTGTTTTTTACTAAGTCTGTAGGCTCCTGGGTCTGTCTTGCTTTGTTTTCTCCTGGAGGACACAGGAGTCTGGTGCCCTGATCTGGAGATGATTTACAGATAGTGAGGATGTTATAACAACAAGACAACCCTCGGAATCTCATGTTTCCTTCTTTCAGGTCCTAATGCGTAATAAAACATGCTTCACAGCTCTGATCAAAAGCTCATAGCGCTCCATGGCAATATCCAGTGACTGCAGGTGAGCTTGACATTTCAAGAATATGTCATGTTATATTTGTCTGCCTTTGTTTAGGTTAAAGAAGCAGCAACCATCCAACCAGAAATACATGCACTAGTAAAACTGGGCCAAAACTGATACTTAAAATAAAACGTAATTATTGTTGTAACGTTTTAAATTCAAGCAATTAAATTATTCATGCCCATCAGAAAACTATCTCAATTCAACACCTGCAGTCTCTGTTTTTTAACACTCAGTTTACTAGTGATAGAGAAAGAAAACACCTCTTCTTCTGAAATATTCAGATACTTCAGATGCCTAATAAAAATGCAGGTACATTATCTCCATGTTACTTATCTTGAAAGGAGGATGATGTTGAGACAATGAACTGTTTAAAAATAAATCCCTTTCCGACAATCCACAAAACAATGGGAAATGTATTCATCTCCATTTGCCTTTACCTACTGGCAGTAAGAACTAATAGACAACATAGTCATCAGAATTACTTTGTCACAATTCCACAGAGGTTTAGCTAATTCTTTTCAAGACCGTTTTATTACTCAGGAAAAAAAAAAAAAAGTCAAATCCTGACTTAATAAGTGCTGGATTTGAATAAATTATTCTAGTTCTGTGCTCATTGAACTTTAAATGAATTGTTCCACAATCCATTGCCAAGCAACTAAAATACATCCTTAGGAAGTCCTACAACATACTTCTACTAAATTGGTAGGGTGAACAAACAGTTTACTGGGAACTTCAGGCTTGCAAAATTAAGATTTATGAAAGAAGAATTTTCCTCATTAATTCTATTCTATCAATCATCTATAAATAGAAGCTTATGCTTAGTAAATTGATAGAATCACATCAGGTTTGAAAATATTTGTATTTCTGATAATGTGTTTGCCCATGATACTGATGACATTTTAAGACTGTTGAAATACTACAACCCTATCTTTAGCCTGAGACAGCTACAACCTTCCTTATAAATGCACACATCTTGAAAAACTGTTAATATAGTCGAGACTTGTATCTAAAAAATTACATTTGAGGAGAGAAAACATCACAATTTTTTTTTCAAAATGTATTACCATGCCTTAGGTTTATTCTCTCGGAACTTTGACCCACTGTAGCATTTACATGAGAAATCACTACACCCTGAGAATGTCTGCATGAATCAGGATGACAAAATTTCCAACAATTTGAAGTATTGAAAAAAGGGTTCTGCTGAAATAAGGTTTTGGGATTAATTTTTTTTTAAGAGAAAATTTTGGCAAGTTTTCATTTTATCACGTATTTGGGAACAATCTTGCTAACTCTCTAGAGAGAAATGAGATTGAGGAGCCTTCCAGCCCTACATGTATTAAATGATTACAGACTGAGTTTTCATATTTTGGCTCACAGATTGGATAATATGAAAATTTTATCCCAGTACAGAAGTTTAAAATCCCGATTTCCTACTGCTTTACATTATGATCTTTACTATTCATAGTTTTTGGTTTTGACTGCTAGACTTGCAAGGGAGTATGTCAGGAAATAACAATCCTT
Organism: Opisthocomus hoazin; assembly: GCF_030867145.1. Lineage (NCBI taxonomy): Eukaryota > Metazoa > Chordata > Aves > Opisthocomiformes > Opisthocomidae > Opisthocomus > Opisthocomus hoazin. The sequence goes on along the minus strand of NC_134427.1, from coordinate 5,362,141 downwards.
CAACTCTTTACAGTAACAAATTCCTACATATAGGAATAATGTGAAAAATCAAGTTGAATCAGTTCTTTTAACTCTGGATTTTAAAAAGCTAAACAGTTAGTCATTCCACATTATTTTTAGTAATGACAGGATTACAGAGGGGTAAAAAGTTCAAGCTCAATCCACTGGACCCACTCTGCTCTGCGAAAATAGCCAATTTAGAGCTATTATGTGAAAATAACTTTCATTAAGCTTTCATCATTTGTAGTCTACTATACACCATCCCAGCTTTCTAAAATGTCAACATCTAAAAGTATCATCATTCTTCATTACACTGAAGGGAAAAAAATATTTCAAATGGAAACAAAGCACTACCAGTTCATTTTCAGATAAGCAGAGAATGCTAAGCATAATTCCACAGCAAAAATGAGGATCTGATGCTTTAGCACTTACTCTAACTATTTATAATAATAGATGCAAGAAGATACTTGCGTGTAAAAATTGCATATATTTGATCGCATCTCTCTCCTGTCATGATTCATGTGAACCCTATTAGGCAGTCATTTTGTTCTGGTCAAGGATCATATCATGATTTATCACCCATGACTAGCCAGGAAATGTTTATAAAAGAGCTTTGGAGATCCCAGTGTGACAAACCTGCCTGGTTTGTAGCATTCTTTGGGCCCTGGTTTACAAATGGAGATGGCTACACCTGTGACTTCTGTAAAAGCTCTGTATTGTAGACGCTAACGCACACATATCATTCACTGTATCATTGAGAACTACCAGGAAATGTGTTACTGAAAGCCAAAAATCCATGCCTGTTTAACATAATAGGGGATAAATCATAGCGATTACGCTGCTGATTCACACAGATAGGAGTGCTAAATGAAACAACAGAGTAGACTACCTTGAGCAGAAAAAGCAGCAGTGAAGCTCCTCCTCCGCTGTGAGTCTATCCTCGCTGCTAGCCTGCTGCATGGGCACTGACTTCTCTGAAGTCACTCGTAGGAGCAGGGATTCACTAAGTAACACCGAGAAAACCCGAGTCCCTTGAAAACCTTCCAGCAACTTTTAAAATGAACTTTGACAACTTCACACCATGCACAGGAGTTCTGAAAGCAGTCAATCCCCGCCACTTCAGCCAATTTTAAAAATTCTGCTTCCAAATATTCAATACATACATTTTCCTGCTTAAGGAGAATGAAACAAGACAAGAATGGAGTTTTACTTTTCATCAGCTAATGAAATCACTGAAATATCTCCAAATATCCTATAGGATCCAATAGGTGAGTTTATATGAAATTTCTTTGATTTAAGTACATCTATTGAGAATTATCCAAATCCAGGAAATTTGGTTGTTACTTTGTGTGATATACCTAAGCTTTAGAAGTATTCTATCTTACTGTAATACAGATCCCTAAAAAATATAGCCTCTTGGAAAATTTTTGACAAGAAATCTGCTACTTAGCTTTAATGCTGTTTGATGCAAGAAGACTTCTTTAGGGTATTAAAGACCTGTCTGTTGCAAAGATAATTTCGAATTTCAAATTTTAAGTACTCCTCAAACTCTATAACTAATACCTCTATTTAGGAAAACCTCAAGATTATGCCAATTCTGTATCCATTTTGTAAAGCCAAAGGAAATGTTTAAATATTCACTTAAATGCCAATCACGAAGCCAGGCTGATCTGTCCGGGAAATGTATTTCCTAAACCTGTTGCTCTTCAGTTATCCTGGAGATGTAACTCTCAGCCCAGGGGTTCAGCTGTCTGTGACCCAAGGCTTAGCTTTGACGCAGCATAGCCAGGTGACCTTGGCTCTGGTTACTGAGAAAACTGAAAAGTTGTTAGAAAGGAAGTGTGAGAAAATAGGCTAGAGCCAAGAAAATAAGAGTAAAACCAGAGTGAGATGGTAGTAGCTACTGGCTCAGGGATGTAAGAGGAAAAACACTGACGTGAAAAGGTATGAAATTGGAAGGGCCAGGGTGTGGGGGAAGGGGGACAAAGGGGTAACACACTTGAAAGATGGCAGCTCAGCACCACTGCCCTTAGGCTTGTCCCAAGGAGCAATGATGGCCCGCCTTCCCCCACTCAGCTGATGGCTGCCTGGCCAGTAAAGCCTCACTGTGTGTGGTCTGGGGACTGATGAGCGTATGAACACTTAACCCAGTGGCTTGTTACCTTTAGCTCTGTTGTGTGTGCATTAACGGATAAACACGTACTGCTTTGTTGAGAGTATTCTTTTTGTAGAGTCTCTTTTTATGAAAGTTGCCTAAACAAAGCAACCCAAAATGGGAGGGTTGCAGACAACGAAGATGTAATTTTTGTTCCTTCCTTTTAAAACATTTCTTATGGATGCCCCTTAGTTCTGTGTTAGATTATTCTATCAATAGGGTGAATCGAATTAGCATCACACAAAAAGACACATATATATGGAAATGTGAATCATGTTAACAGTCCAGTTGCCTTTGGGTGAGCCACAAATGACTATGTGAGATATACTAAAAGATTTTGTCCTTTAAATCAAGCTCAGCAGTTGGTTTCTTCCTTCAAGCAGCTTAACACATTATACCATCACTTCAGTGTATGTATTTGCTAATAGTCCTGTAATGTTTTCCTACATATTCAATAGGAAATAACTTTGAGTATTTACAGTTTCCAAGTGGGTGGATATCTGCAAGGTTATCCAAGATAATTCAGTGATTGTATACTGGATTTTGTTTTTCTCTTTAGTGTTTAAAAATGTGAGAAAAATTATACATGTGTTAATTGTAGCTGAACTAGATTCCTGCAAAGGTGAGAAGGTGCAAAATAAATCTGCACATGCAGAAACTTCTTAGCCTATGTAAGAAGCACATATTCAAAGAAGAAGATATTAGAGATAGACTGCTTCGTACAGAAAAAAAGAAGGAAAAAAGATAAATATTCCCAGGCAGAAGATCCCCAACAACTGTTGATCCTGTCTAAAATATCCATTATTGTTGACCACTGAGGACTCTCCATAAAACTGCAAACAGAAATGTCTGGAATGGTTCAAATAATTTCTTTCACTTCACCATCTGAAAGGTCATCATTTTTCTACCATTACTTACATGAAACTTACATGAAACTCAATCTTCTTATTAAAGTGGTTAAAAATAAATATATAAATATATAGAACTCCTGGGAAATCTGGAAATGCAGCACATCTATAAGAGTGTACCTAGAAGAGCACAAAGGGACAGTACCTCGGCTCTTCCATCTCTTTTACACCTCGTGCAGCAGAACTATTGCCCACCTTCTGCGACATGCAGCCAAAATCAGCAATGGAATGACCGACTTTGTACAGTCTGCAAGTTTTGCCAAGATGGTTACCTATTTCTATCCCAACACCAGCTATTAGATCTTGATTTATTATTTTGTATTTTGTTCTTTGTATTTTTCTCTTTTCTTGCTGTAGAACAGTTGCATTTAAATGTTCTTTCAAAGAACATAACTCTACGTTAAGGCTTTATAGATGTAACATACAAAACCAAAAAGGAATAAGCACTGTGTTTTTTAACACCACCACCTGCATCTATCCGATGTTTTGCAGCAGCACATAGTAGGACAGATTAACAGTAGTCTTGTCCTTCAAATGCAACTTCATTTTCTTCTACATCATTAATGGCAAAGAAGTTGTCACCAGGAAGTGTCAGAGCCTCTAGCACTGAACCATGCTGGACCCCAGGAAAGGGTTTGGTCTGGGGTGCATACCAAAAAGAAATCAGAAATGCTACTTCAGAAAAGATACTCTTTCAGCAACTGGGGGGCAGAGACACTGATGCTCATATGCTAAAGGCTATGCTAGCGAAGAAGAGATTGAAGAACAGAGATCTGCTATGACTGAAATGCTGACGAAGCTGCCTTCACAGAGAGGCTGAGATTCCAACTCAGGATGACAGAAGATGTCTTATTTACTGTATAAATAATTCCTGTTTTATTGCATTTTACTGATATCTTTAACAAAGATCTACAAGTACTCTTAAGAATGAGAAACCCAGCTGACAATGAATTTTTTTAAACCTGCACTATCCACCAGCCGAACACTTCTTTACAGGAGATTACATTTATTTATGGCAGATCATCACTGAGATGCTAAGAGACAGAACTGCGAGCGTAAGGTGGCTATGCTGAAGTGTTGTATCCCAAAAAGAGATGCAGAGTCCAGGAAGATTGCTAAAGACAGTGATTAAAGTTCTCTCGAAACCCTGTTGCCATGAAAACACAAATAATTCAGCACATAGACAGAGTTTTATAAATGGTGTCTAAGACTTCGGTTGCAATACATACTTCTGGCAACACCAGGTAATAGATTCATAGTTAGATATTGATATTGAAAATATCAAAATGCATAGATTACAGATAAATAACATATATTTATGTCTCCAAATTATCTGCACTTTTCTCCAGCAGCTGGGGCACTGAATCTCACCTGTTCAAGTTCCAAACTAATTTATCACTCCCTGTGTATCAGCATAATTTCTCTGTTCCCTGTTCACTTACAGGTTCCTATGTTGGTGAGACATGTTTTAATCCCTAGCTACAGAAATAGCTAGTAAGTATACACAGCCACCAAACTCATGCTTCGATCTGATTTCCTGGATCACAATTAGTAGTTTAGTCAGTGTTTTTCAGCATAACTAAACTCCCTGTGAGCAGCGTGTGTGTACCACTAGGGACAACAGTTACAGTCTTTAAAGGTACTTTGATGCCTAATGCACTCCATGAATGATACAGCTGGAGCTAATGAAAAGTTTCCAGATGCAGTACTAATATTTAGAGCTAGAATATTTTTGAGATCCATGAATGTCTTCCTGAAAACTACTACTCACAGATAAAAACATGGAAAACCAAGACAACTCTTAGCAATTTGTCCTGTAACATTTAGAATAAGAAGCAGCTTTCTGAGAGTACTTTCTATTTCAGCTTTAACAGGCTAAAGACAGTGTCCTCAAAAGATTTTCCAACAGCGAATGACAAAAGGTGTTAAGTGAATCCAAAGAACTCCTCTGCTTCTGGTAAACAGGAGCACTCATTTTCTTTTAAACAAGAAGAAACACCAAACGAGAAACAGAATTGGGTAAATGAAAGATCCGTGCTGAACTTGCTGTTATAGTAATCCTTTATGATAATCTAAGAGACAGTAAACAGAACGAAAACAATGTTAAAAAATTGTGGTCTTGAAGTAAGGTAATGACTCACCTGTTTTACATTGATATGAATTAAACTTCTATATTGCTGGGAGCTCTGAACGTAGCACAGCGTTAAACTGGCGTTCTTTACACACATGCCAGGGAGAAGAAAGTGTTTGCAGCAGGAAAGGAAAAACTCCATTTGCATTGCTTACTCCGGTTTATAGAAAATCATAATTTCTCTTGCAAACTTGCATACAACGCACAATCTGTGCAGATGACTTTCCAAGGAAAATTTTTTAAATTGCAGATTTTGAGCATTTTTAAGCTAAGGAATGCACAAATTAAACTTTCTCCTTGCTTGCTTTTGTAACCTTCTCTGGCTTTGGGGCTTGAGGAGGAAGGTAAAAACTACAAGGAAAGAAAAACCATTGCAAGTAGAATTGCAAATAGCAAAGCAAGGACAGCGGCAGCCAACCTGGGAGCAATTCCATCGCTGAGCAAATCCAACAGCAGTCCGTTCAGGCTGGTGCAGCACCAGCAGCCACCCGTGCCGCCCTGCAACCAAGGATGCCATACTGCTTTCTTGAAAATCCAGCTGAGCTCCATCATGTCTATACAAGATCTCTCCATGCTCATTTGGTGTAAACTTAAACTTACAGGGTTAAGTATTAGACTCCCTGCCCTATCCTTTATCAAAATGCCAGGTGACCACCCAAAATATCTTCATCTGTTTAAAAAATCGGGCCCCTAAAGGGCTAAATCCTATCCCTGAAAGAAGGGTAACCTCTTTAGCACCACTTGTCACCTGCTGACACAATCTGCTTCTATAAAAATTAAGGCCGTAGAAAGACTTCCATTAATGGTCTTAAATGTCTTTCTTTGCTCTTCTCTCCCCCTTCAGTATTCCTACCATATGCCAAAAAGGGTAAAGAAGTTCTCCTGCAATATACTGCAATGTAAGTTTTGTAATACAGTCCAGCTTACTGAAGTATTACAGGTAATGTGCTATGTCCTTCAAAAATCATTGTGAAACATTATTTGTGAGCTACACCACAGAAAAAAATTATACATGTATTTACATAACATTTTCTTTGCTGGCCAGTCTATTTTAGGAAGTTCTTGCCCTATGATTCTGCTTCCAGCTCTTGAATTTTACCAGTACACAGTTGAGTTCCATCCCCAACAGCTGCTGTGGTTGTGATCTTGCAGCTGTGAAAAGTCACTTCGATCAACTACCAATCTCTAAACCTTGCAATCTGAAATCCAGCTTTCTTTACTATTTCAAAATATACTTAGTTTTATCTTCTAATAATTACATGTTAAAGAACAGCCATACAGAGAAAAGATTGGTCAAACTCTGTATCATGTCCCTAATAGCAACCAGCAGGGGCTGGACCCCACAACATACTGCGCTAGATTTTTCCCTCAGCTTCTGACTCAGCTGCCTCCTGAACAAAAGATGGTATTTTGTATTAAAGTTCCCAGTGGATTTTTTAATCACTTGAACTCATGTAAAACATGTTGTCAACAATGCTGTGTGGTAAAGAAATTCCAGAGCTTAACTATAACTGGGAATTTTTATTATTCTGAACATTCCAGATGCTAGCTTAACTTGATGCCTTCCAGTTCTTGTTTTGGAAAACAGTAATCAGTTGCTCCCTAGCCTCTTTTGCCATTGCACACGTGGGTTTCAAGAGTTCTGTCACATCACATCTCCATCCAGGTGCCCTTTCTTCAGTTTATCACAGAATCATAGAATGCTTTGGGATGGAAGGGACCTTTAGAGGCCATCTAGCCCAACCCCCCTGCAGTGAGTAGGGACATCTTCAATGGAACCAGGTTGCTCAGAGCCTACCGTCCAACCTGGCCTTGAATGTTTCCAGGGATGGGGCTGCCACTACCTCTCTGGGCAACCTGTGCCAGGGTTTCACCACCCTTAATGTAAAAAATTTCTTCCTTATAACTAGTCTAAATCTACCCTCTCTTAGTTCAAAGCCATTGCTCCTTGTCCTATCGCAACAAGCCCTGCTGAAAACATTCCCCCTCCAGGTACTGACAGGCTGTTTGAGGAGTTCTGTTTCACGCAGTTGCCCCTCAGACAGAAGCAGCTCCACGCCTCCGGTCATTCTTCCTACTTGCCTGCAACTTCTCATTCTACTGTCCTTTTCGAGTCTACAGCAACAGCAGTAACAAGCACCTCAGGCAGCACCATTTCATAAGTCAGTGCTGTTGCGGAATGATTTGTAATGTGTAGAGCAGCTCTTTCATGTAGTCCAGCCTTGCTGAGGGGAGTAAGTGTAAATTTCTGCAGAGTCACTTCTGCAGAAGTAGCTTATCTGGATGTACAGAACACTTCACCTGTCATTTTCTCAGTCTTTCATTCTGACCCTGTATTTTGGGATGCTTCTTCACTCTACAGCTGGATCTGATTCTCTTTGGTCAAGAACTTAACTGTGTTTTGAGACCTCTGACAGTCTCCTCTGACCACAGAAACTCTTGGGGATGTAGAGCCAGACCTTCAGCAATGCTCTGCAATAACTGGTCCTGCTTTTACCACAGCGATGGTAAAAAAACTTGCTGTTTGGTTGGGTTTTTCACTCGCACCTCTCTAAACTGCCTGGCACATACACAGCTGACAATTCATTGACACACTGTTTAAACTGTGGCATAATTAATGCTGGTGTTCACTTTTTTCCCGACTTCTGTTCTTGTGTCAGGAGGACAAGTCCTTTTTTCTTTACTTCCTTACGCTCTCCAACACAGAGCTGACATGAACGCTGCATAGGCAGTTGTTTTCCCACACAGTGTGGCCAAAGAGAAACAGAATAGTGGTGACAGAGAATGTCCTTCTTTCATAACTGGATACAAAGAAAGAGTCTTTAATAATTACATTTACAATTTTAGTAAATGTTTTCTGGACTCATTTTGAGACAAACTGATACAACAAAATGTTTTCAGGGTGCTTTAACTCTCTGGGCTTCAGAACACTCTAACGTATCAAATCCAGTTTATGGATACTGTAAAGCCAGCAATGTTAAACATGTTTTTCCTGATAAGAAGCCCCTTTTTGTTGTGTCCAGTGACAAGGGGGAGCAAAGCCAGGATTCGCTGCTGCTTAGCCTGCTCACATTTGCAACTATAATTCCATTAAAAAATTAACCTACTCTAGATTATTTTAAGATGTTATTCTATCGTTATACAGAACAATCCACTTTACCTAGAGTAAAGGGAGGTGGAAGAGTGAGTGAGTCATCTTCCCATCTCATACCTTCTGCCGAGGTACCGTGCAATATGCAATACTTCAGAGTAGTCCTTGACTGCAGCTCATTAAATCTTTAGTTCTAATTTCATACTGCATTAAGATTTCATGTAGTATATACAAAAATACTAAACCTAATAAATATAAATATGCTAATACATACTAAATTATGTGCTATGGCTGCCTAAAATATTCCAAATATCAAGGTTAATTTTAACAAATTCTGACACTACATATATTTAGCAAGTTGAAAGTGCTGTACAACCACCAGCTTTGCTGAATACTCTCAACACAAGGAATCACACCCATATACCCTGCATGGTGCAGCCATACAGAAGTTTTCAACTGGCAAAGATACAACCTCACCTAGGCATTAGAAGACAAAGCCTGAAGAATCCAAATGCCAGGTGTACCACACGAGAAAAATGTTTTTCTACTGTCCATGGACTATCAGTACTTTACACATATCAGAAATCCAGGGAAAAAAAGTATTAACTAGCACAATCTGGGTTTTATGTATCACACAGATCATATAAAACATCCGCTGTGGGAATACTGCATGATATAGTCTGTGGATTTTTTGTTGTTGGTGTTGAAAAACAGGTGGATAGGTAAGACAAGCCTGAAGACTGGGGCACTGAGCTATGTACTCACGCTCGAGATTGTTGTTCTGAGTAAAATTTAAGTTTTCTTTACATATGCTACATATGCTAACAATCATCTTGCTATGTACTGTATTTACCATAATGCTCAATCTCTTGTCCACTGCTATGGTTAGTCATCATCCCTGAAATGTTTTATCCTGCAGCACTGAACACAAAGGAGACTGCAAGACAGCAATTTTTTACTTCAGCTGTGTATTACTCTCTGCTGGTTAAATGAGTAATCAGCAGTGCTGTAAACACATTCCTGTTCTAATATTCTGGGGAAAAAAATAATGTAAGACTGCTTCTCTGAGCAAGCTCAAAACTCGAGCAAGTTTTATCAAACTTTTGTGAATTTTGTAGTGTCAGGAAAGAACAGACGAGTAAGCAGAAAGACTGAAACATTTTTTTTCAAAACTTGCAGCCTCAAGTTTCGATCCTGGGTGTCATGCTGCCGTTCTGTTCTTCCATTTCAAATCATGGCGTTCAGTGCGCATGACCATTTATCGGCAAGGGTAGAGCATATGTATTTGTTTAGTTCTTTGGACTTTAGCGAAGAACATTAATTACTAAAATCTATAACTAATTCATTTAATCAAATGCAATCTGATTTCTGATCACTTGAACACATAATCAGCCTCACACTTCTGCCTACTTGAGAATTATTGATTTTGTCTGTCAACCCAAGTAGAGGTCCAGGTGATGCATATAATAATTACCACAGCTAATGCAATTACTGCATGTGAACTGATTACTATAATTAGGAAGTGTTTGTTTGTATTAAAAGGAAAAGTAAAGTAAATTGCTTTGTAGGTTTTAAGGAAAAATAACAGCAATAACAACAAGGACAAAAAAAAAAAATCTGTAGTTGTAATTACACAGTCCTGTATTAAAATATGTCAAGAAGTCTATTCTCTGCAATAAGTTAAAATATTCTTTTCTAAAGGAAAGATATACAGTAACACATTGTTAGGAATAAAACATCAAAGAAATAGAAGACAACTCTCTCTACATAACTTTCCTATAAATGATAAGAAATAAGATATCTTTCCAAAATATTGACATAAATAACCTTCCTCTCCTTTTCCAGCAGATTGTGTTTCTTAAATCACTCCTCCCATACACTCCGCTTTAATGTCTTGGCTAACCCCAAACATCTTCAGTTGCGCTACACCTTGCTTTTTATAGAGAACTGTTTGACATTTTTGAGATGTTATTACTGAAGAATCGGCGCCAAGAATCTGACTTTGGAAGCTGTACACACCATATTTCACTAAGAGCGGAACGGGACACCGAAGAGGTTTCCTTGGGACATACTCCCACATATGCCCAGAAGATAAACCAGTGTCCAATAAGCATTTTATACACAGTATTTTACAATTCCATGCAATTTATCAAACAACAAGCTTAGCAGAGAATTGTGAAAAACGACAACAGTAACAGAGCTTTTATTACACTATGCATTGCTCATTCTACAGGCAGGAACAGTCCCTCAGTCAGGTTGTTGAAAACTGCCCTCGATCACTAACGACTTGACTTGGCAAAATGACGGATAGCTCCACTGGGCTGAAAAATTTGCTCATTACTTGTCCATATTCTGTAACATGCCTTAGGTTTATAGTAACCAATCCAATTTTGGCACCCATTTAGAAATTCTACTGTTATATGAAGCTGGTTGTGTACATGTTCAAGATACTTTAAATGAGAGAGACAGTGAGGGAGAGAGAAAGGGACAGAGAAAAAGACTCAGTCTGTGTTAGAGCCTGATCTGTAAAGTGACGACAAAGCAGCTTGCTTTCTCCCACCGCATCTTTATCTTGTAAGATTATAAGTTAGCTGGAGAATAGCCTTTCTTTTGCTTGCTTTGCATGTCTATAGTGTCTGATATAACTAAACACTTATTCTGAGCTTCTCAGTGCTTCTGTAATACTGATAATATGCAATCATAAATAAATTATAATGAATTTTTAAAAATTACATCAAAATAGGAATTGAAAGACAGTTCGGGTTCTTTCCAACTGTGCCACTAACTGTGTTCTCATGTGCAGCAATAAGAACTAAATGATATGATTGTATACTTCCAAAACAATTGGAGCTGATCCAGTCCCTGAAATTTTAATGGTCATTTCTAGAAGCGATTAGCAGGAAATCTTGGGAAAAAACAATGAAATATTAACATACTTCTAATATTATTAGAGAATCACGAAATGTTTCCAAATAACTAAAGATATTGACTGAATAATATATCAAGCACATAAATCTCCTAGGAACTCAGACTTCTTGTTTGACTTCACAGCCTAAGAAGTTCTACATTTAGAGGACAGAGGACTTCAACCAAAGATATTTTTTTTTCCCCCAGAAAACTTGCATTTAGTATCTGGATGTTTTTCTACTTTCTTTACTCTTACTGTACGTTTATCAGAATCAGAACAAGGATGAAAATGTATCTAAGAGCAAAGTATCCTAAAAACTGTGAAGACTTGCACCCAGGCTTAGGTGCTGTTTTTCACCCTCAGCACAGGAACCTCATGCCTCTTTTCACTTCTGTAAAGAACATAGAGTAATTCTTATAGACGAACAACTGCTCACTCATAGCACTGAAGTTTCACTGCTGCTTTGGGTAAAGTTATATTATCGTTTCTGTTACAGTCTTTCATTTCTAAATCAACATACAATAAATGAAAAGCATCTCCTCCTCTTCTTCCTTTTTTAGCTGTTCCTCTGTAGAAAAGGCAAGACGTGATCTTACAGGAAAACCCGTTTCATTTAAACCTACAAGTGATTAACCTGAATGGGAAAGGGAAGCATGTAAAGAATAAAGGAAGTAGACAAATGTCCAGATACTAAACGCAAATTTTCTGGGGAAAAAAATCTAGTTTTCTAAGAAACTGTATTTGCTGTATATCTTTTTAATACAATTGATGCAGGCAGCAGAGAAAGAAGGGATTAAAGCAGAAAGCTCATTCTTATTTTATAAACTAAATGCTGGAAAACAAAGTGTACGTATTAAAACCTACCAATGCACTCCAAGGGGAATCACAAACGCAAGCCATAGCCCTCTTGTCAAAGGAATATAAACAAAACTAACTAGGTGAACTATGTTTTCATTGTAAATTTTGTCAGGAAGTCATTAAAGCTGTTTTCACAATAAAAAATTCAGATCTATGGAAAACTCAGCTCTCCTGATTCATTATCATTGCAATTGACAGGGCTGCATGTTTGGGATACTCATTACCTTTAACGAACGCGCAGACCTCCAACACTGAACTACATATTCTGGACGGCAAGGTGTCCCTTCCCTCTCCAGCAGCAGTGTTCATCTGCATTCAGCAGCTTGACAGTGTAAAAGCAACAGCCACTGCAACTTCAAAGACACGTCCAGGTTACTCAAAGTAAAATAATTTCTAAGCTTAGCTCCATTTAATAATATTTCTATTTGCAGAGGTGTATAAAGCACGTACCTGACTGCAGTCCAACTCAAAAACTTACCTAATTAACTACAGAAAGGATGCATCTTATGAGAGACAAGATAATACTTGCATAAAACATTCAGCTGTATTTTCAGGGAAATAAGAAGCAGCTACTGAATTAGGCTGTAGTACATACATCTCAACTAACAGTGTTCTGACTCAACAAGGTATTTGTTCCCATGTCTAATTGAAGGGCCTGCACAAGCTCTGTGGGTTCAGCAGGATGGTGCAAGGCACTATGGCTTGTGTCTTCTTGTCAGAAATTTTGCTGAAAATCTGAAGACAGCACTCTTGTTTGATCGCATCTTCTATTAACCTCATCCACCTATCTCAGTTTCTATTTGCTTAAAATCCTTTGATAGTATTTTAACTGTTTTACTGTGTTTGGATACTTTTACTAGTACCCACACTTGAGGTGTTTGGTGCTGCCTTTGCCCGGATCATCACTAGCAAGGTCTTCTCTCAGCCATTGCACAGACCTGTGTCTAGTAGCAAAGTTCATGTAGGCAAGAAAACCTACTCACAATAGAGAAGAATCAAGTTAGGGTCTGCTTGGGTAAGCACACATAAAAATCTATGCACAAGATCCAATGGGTAGCATCCAAGGGTGTGCAAGGAGCTGAAAAATGTCAACATGAAGACATCTTCTGTCATTTCAAAGACTGCTAGGATTGAAGCAGGCCCCATGACTAGCAAAAGGCAAATACTATGCTCATCTTCAGAAAAGCAGGAAAGAATACAGGATAGTCAGCCTCTATTCAGCCTCAGTGGCAACCGTGGAGTAAGTCTAAATGGAAGTCACGTCTAAGCACAAAAAGCACAAGAAAAAAGAGCCATAATGGAACTAACACTAGGCAAACCATACTTGACCAACCCAGTCAAGACTTTCACAATGAAATGGTTGGCTCTGCAGATAATGCAGAGCAACGGATATAATTTATCTTGCCTTTAGGAAGGCTTTTGAGAGTCTACCATACCATACTGGTAAATTGAGGTGATATGGATTGGACAAGCAGAGTACAAGGTCGACAAAACAATGCCTGTACTGCTGGGCTCAAAAGCTTGGCCAATGATTCAAACTACAACTGGCAGCCAGTCACACATGGTGTTACTCAGTGGTTAACACTGGCCTAATACCTTCTGGGATCTTCATCAGCAACCTGAATGAAGGGATGAAGTGCACCTTCAGCAAGTCTGCAAATGACACCAGATTGGAAGCAACACCTAACGTGCTGGAAGGCAGAGCTGGCTACCCACCTTTGTTCAGGACCTGCCGCCTTCGAAGGGAATTGTGGCATGGGAAGATCTGCGAGTAAGAATTTTCTGGATGGCAAGACTGTTTAGCAAAAATTAAAAAATTCACCTTGAGTGTTTTTGAGTTGTTCACTTTATATTTTAGGTTGCAGTGTTACAGCTAAACTTAGCCTTGGGATAGCTACAGACTCTCACAGAAGGAATCTAGTTTCCAAGACAAAGGTCATTTTGGAATGACTGGAATGCTGTGAGGACAGAAAAAAAAAAAAAGTCATTTATAGTGGCAATCCTGGCTGTGAAAAGAACTCTTCATAACTATTTTTCTTCTCCTTAGTAGCTTATAAAAGAAGCTTATAAATTAACACAAAAATCAAAACCAAATGTAAGTCCATTTTTCTCTCAATTTTCTCCTTAAGCAGAATACTTCCTTGGAGAATCACATTCTAAGTGATATACATAACATTGCAATCCTCTAACTGTGGTCCATATCGCTCCCTCTGGCTGAATATTTAAATAAAATGTGAAAAGGAATCACTTTTTAAAGTAAGAAATGCATTTTTGCCAGCTGCCACACACCTACAAAGTTGGTTTTGCAGAAGTAAGGAACTATCTCCTTAAGGCTATCCATTTATTTACAGAACACATTCACATCTCGCAGCCTTTTCAAAGGAGGTCTCCTAAAAGTTTCTTTCCTGAAACAATATTCACTAAGCTATGCCGATTCAGTGACTTTTAACATTTTACAGACAAGCATACTATTTCTCTCTCTCCAAAATGCTCAACTTTCTTCCACGAGTGCGACAAAAGTCAATTCCTTTTTTTTAATTGTCATAAAACCAGCACTATGCCTACTCTCTGTTTTGGCATGTGCAGCTCTCCAGTCAGACCGCCGGTTCTCACATTCGCCAAGAAAGGGAAAAGTGCTATTTGTTACAGCCCTTCAACTGAAGGAAACCGCACAGAGGCATTTTCCACTATTTTCTTCTTTCACCTACCTGTTTGAAATGTTTCAATTCACATTTTTGCAATATTTTCCCTTTCTTGAAATTTAAGATATTAAATATAATAACCCACTAAGAAAAAGCAAAATACAATTTTTGACCTTGAAGAAAGATGGTCAAAAGTAGACACTATCAAAAATCTTCCAACTTTGAATTAAGAAAAATTTATTTCACCGTTAGTGGATTATCACGGTAGAAATACCTTCTTACAAATGCACGCGGCCCCTACTAGCACAGAACATCATGTCATTACAAGAAGTTCTGAAATTTATGCTTGCAACTCTGTATAGGAGAAAAATACAATGCAAACAGGTACTAACATACTAAATACAAAGGGTTTAAGCTGTTGTTTGAATTTCCTGGATCGCTTCAAGATTCCTTTCTTCATCTGTTTTTTCCCATCACAATTTTAAATCCTCTTTGGTTTATTTCCAGATTAAATATTTTTACAAAACTCTCACCATCTGCAACTCTCATCTCCAAAAAGGAAGATAAATATGTTTGTAAAAGGAGGATTACTTATGAGGATTTGGAAAGGAATTGAATACACTGAAAATTAAGGAAAAATGTACTCACCTGTCCCAGAAAAAAAAAAAAAAAAAATCTACTTGTTTCTAGAAATCATATCTATTTTTAACTGAGGAGATAAAAAACTGATTTCCAGCACCATGGGAACTGCTGGATACAAAAAAGGGAAAACCAGGAGCACTTGCATCTGGTTTTGCTTTGAAAAGGATGAGTTCTATCACCAGGGTGACTGAAAATTAAAGACCAAATGAAATATTATGGAAAGAAGAGGAAAATCTTTTTTCCATCGAATTTATTTTTAAGTAAAATTTAAGGGATGACTTGTCTCAAGCCTGCTCAAATTGTTAACTTGCAAAAGAGGGAAGACAGGAAGATGAGCCGAAGATCAGCTGACCCTTGTCCTCCTCTGCAGTCAAAGCAGCAGAGCATCGCGTCTGAGGGGAGCAGAGCTCACAGCTTCACCCTGCAGAGGGTACCGGAGCGTAGGCTGTAAGGGGCACACTCGCACTAAGTACGCTAGCAGGGGAGATCGCTGGTGAGACCAGGAGGGCTGGGCAAAGCAGTCAGAAGGAATTGTCCACCTGTACAAGCATCCTAAGGAGCACACTACACGCACATAAATCAGAGTTGGAGTGTTCACACTTAAGCCCGGGCATATATAAGCTTTATTCCCTTTTCAGGGAAGAAATAACCAAGAGGAGTGGGGAGCACACATCACAGAAGGGTGTCAATACACTTTCTCTGCGACTGCAAAACCCACGAGGAAGGGTATAGGTAACATGCAGCATATTTGCACAGAATTGTGATGTATATTCCCTATTTAGGCTTCAAGTTTCCATTTATTTTTTATTTTTCCCCTTTAAGAGAGAGAATAAAAACATATAAAGGCAGATCAGGAAACTTAAGTCAGGTTGATTAGATAGGGCTGCCAAGAAATGAAATTTGTGATTTGTATTTTAAAACATTTTACATTGGGATGCCAACTAGAAGCAGATGGCAGAAACGATTGCACTTACTTTGGCTAAAGAGGCCTTGGAAGTGAAGTGTAGTGCAGGTCACAGAAACACAGGAGAGCACAGAAGACAAGCTTTCTCTGATGCAAACTAGTTCTGAAAGGACGAGCTGTTGTACAAACTGCATCGACGGACTAGTACAGTGGAAATTCACCAATCTACAAAACGACTCCCCATTAGGCCTTCGCAGGGTATGTAGCCACCAAGTATATTGACTTGTCATACTAAAATCACATTCTTTACGTAGCTTGATTTAGACTACGTATGATTAAATGTGGCAATGGGTTCGACACGTTCTCTAATAACAGGCAAACTGCTTTACAGGTTAAAGGGACATCAGTGGGATTTAACCCAGATCAGTGCAAACCCGGTTCACTGCAAAATCCACTAGAAGTCTTTGTTTTTCATAAAAATCTACCAGTTCTTTATGTATTAAAAAAAAATCTCCCAAAATAATTTACAAGCTCCTGTATGACATTGTGTAGGTCAAAAAGCCTGAACCACTAAGTTCAGGAATATGACGGGACTTACATCAACATGTTCTACCATAGTAAGGCCTTAAACATCTCCACTACAACAAACCAAAATACCCTAGAAAAAATAAAAGCTTGTCTGACATCTGTCCGCTTCCAAAATCCATCAAATGAAATCTCAGAACAGCAGAAAAAGTCACTTAAAGGGATAATGCATCCAGTCTTGAAGACAAATTACTCACTTAAGGTCAGGTAACTAGCTTTAGAGAAGAAACAGCTGTGTTATCATTAGGACAAAGTTCTCACGATCATATGGCCACCTGCATAAATTATTCAGCTACCTCAACTTTCATGAACATTGTCTCTTCTAGACTAAATTCATTATCCTTAGAACTGACAAGTCCTCTTGGTCTGACCCCTTGGTCTTCCACTTTAAAACCCAGTTCACCTGGGGAAGACGTGGAAGCTGACTGACTTTTTCTAGTCCAAGGGCTCCCTCTCAACCTTCCTCCTTTCCTTTTGCCAGACTCTTCTTTCCAGTTTGCAGGCTAACTCCTTTAAAAATAGAAGTTACGTGTCCTTCCCAACTTCACAAGTGTCCAAGAACAACCAAGTGAGTTAGCCTAATTGAATTATTTTGTTTTTTTCTGAAGTACGTTAAGTTGCAAGCCTTTGTTTTGCTACCATAACCTCAGGCAACAGTAAATGAATTCTCTTCTACCTTTGAAGGGAGAGATGAAGTAAAATTCCCCAAGTGCAAAATCAAACAGAAAAGAAAGCCTCTCTGGTTTGCTTGAAATATACATCTTGTCCTGCTGTTCCTTTAATGTTTCCTTTTATGATAAGAATCAGTGAAGGGCAGGTAGAGGGTTTTTCCTCTCCCTCCTACATGTACCAGTGTATTACAAAAGCATATTGATGACTGCAAACCATTGTAACTAAGATTAATCCACTTGTTTACATCAAATCAATCCACTTATTTATGTGTCAGATCAGACAAGAGTAGGTTTTCTTCTTTGGCTTCCCACATTCCCCTAACATTTTAACGCGTTTTTGAGCACCACTATGAACCAAGAGCCTCCTGGGGTTAGTTTGTTGATACTGGATTGTTTTTTTTTCTTCCTTAAGCTATGCAGTCTGGCTGGCATTCAGTTGAAACTAATGAAGAATGATTTTTAAATTGCCAATGCGTGATTATCTAAGATGAACACTTAAAAACAAACCAGGTTTCTGCACTTAGTCACTCATTTCACAGCTCCAAAGTGTTCCACCGCTTAAAATGCCTTGACATGTGGAAACATTTGCAAATGCCCACAGGCTTCCAGAGAGCTCCTCCCCAGATCAAACTAAATCTCAGGCAATGAAACAGCTCTTTTCAATAGTAGCCACTTTCTAATCAACTCTAAACACCACCACCCTCCTCCCCAAAACCCCCCACAAACCATCTGGAAAAAAAAAAGAACATATATTCCTTTAAGTTCTAATGAGAGGACTGATAATTTACAGGCTAAGAGGTAAAGTTCACTAATTAAGAAATAAATACTTGAAAATTCAGGACCAGAATTTTTTGTTTTGTTTTTAATAAGAGCCCTTTTGTGCTTCTGTTCTGAAGATAAATGTTAGAGTTTACACTTGAAAATTTCCGTGTGAGAATACAATGCACCTGCAGTTGGCAGCAATGTTAACTACACCATTGGGCCCCTAAGTCCAACTTACAGAACTTCATCATTGTTAGAAAATTTGCCAGTAGCCAAAGAGGGAAGTGGTTGCCTAACACCGATATAGATGGCCTAAGATGTCTTGGCTGGACACCAACTATCAATCCAGAAGGGTACAGAACTTCTGTAGATCCCATGTAAGACCTGTTACTCCCACGTTCATGTTTTGGATATCCTTGGGCAGCAAAACTAGCACCTTGTAGTATTTATCAGAAATGTAAGTAAAATAGTAATTCTAAAGACACACAAATCCCCTTCCCTATCCCCTTGCCTGCCTTCCCCTCTCCTCAGACCTGCTCCACTCTCCACTGAAATTGTGAGCGTACTTCTACTTCACAATGAGGACAGAAATTCTCAGCTGAAAGCTTCTTGAAGAAAACAATGGGGACAAATATACTTTCTGTTCTATACCTCCCAGTAAACTGCTCAGAGTTTAGCCTGAAAAAAGTGGGCAAGGCGAGGAATGCTTTCTGCAGGGTACAAAGACAATAGCAAATATTTAAAGTTGAACATTAATGCTGATTTATTTATCAAATATTTTCAAATTTCAATTTTTGGGGGTGTGAAGAAGGGGAAAAATGTAATGTTTAAAGCCTTCCAAAAGGCCTTTAAAACTGTATGATGTTAAAAGAAAGAGCTGAGGGCTGTTGTGAGATGTACGAACTATTTTAAAATCACCAAGAGTCTGAGTGGATAGCAGGCAACCAACCCGTAAATGTTTTAACTTTTTAAAACACGAAGTTTTCACCTCCCAGGAGACTGACACAAAGGTACTGTGCTAATAGACACAATTAGAAGACATAAACAAAACCAGTGATCACTAATTAGGGGAAAAGTAAATATTCCTCCTCTGTGTCTCCAAGTGGAACCTTACACAACATGACAAACACTCCGACAGGGTTAAACTGAAGGTCTGCAGCACCTCAGCCAGATCCCCCAGCATCGAATGCAGATGCTAGGGAACACCTAACAAAAGAGCACAGCAAGGATGCAGAGGTATTTCCTTACCTTATACTGGGCAAGAGGGTCAAGGTACTCATTCTAGACATTTTCAACTCATATGTTGAGAGACAGGTGGTTGCATTTTAAACTCCAGAAATCAGTAAAAATTGTGAACAGGGCTTTTATTTCTTGTCTCATTACATACCAGAAGTGTTAAAAACCATTTTTATCTATCACAAGGAATAATTTGTGATTTTACAGTCTTTCCAATATTCAAAATCTTGCTATATTGTTTTTAAATCAGATGTGAGAGCTTTGAGCTACTATGCCTAGAAGAAAATTCAATTAAACACTCTTTTTTGCATATTTTAAAGCAAAGCTCAGAAAATTCCTGTTCTATTTTGAGCTTAGTATCTGACATTATATTCAAAAACCTGCAGGAAACTATGACGTTTTCTGTAAGAGTCTATTTAATGAGCCATAAAATATAGCTATAGCAGTATTCAGCACTCTTTAAGCTTAATTTTAGTAGTTTTTCTAAATTCTGGGTTTTAGCTATTTGTATCGTTTGACACCTGTAGAACAAGAAAGGCAGACTGGTAATATAAAAGGATTTCTGTACACTTCTTTTAATTAGTGTTGGTGCAACCATTTAAAGCTTTCTAATACAAAAATAAATTATGATGGTTAATATAGCTTGATAAACTCTGATTAGTCTAATTTGCAACACTAATTTTGCTTGACTAAAGCTTTTAGTAAGATCTTGACATTTCTATAAATAAATAGGCTATTTGCAGGAACTCCCATGACTTTACGTCAATCCACAAATAACAGAGCAAATCTGACAACTACTTGTGATTACTGTTATTCAATATCACGTGTTTGGACATCGAAGAATGTAAATGTTCACTTGGGAAGAATGCCTGCTTTGTACACTGACATGAAGTATCAATAATTAATAAATATGTATTCAGTTTATTGAAGAGTCAAAACTCTTCCTCTCTCTGCCTACAAACAGCAACATCTCACTTCTACCAGTATCCAAGCTGATGGGCAGCTCACATCACCAAACACACTTCGGAATGGGGAAGTCAACCTCCAGGCTTCCAGCCCTCTGCGTATTTGTCCTGAGACAACTTTCAGGCTTTCAAAACCCTGAGACAATTTTCCTGTTATCTTCAAAAAAAATCTGAGTCCATAGGAAGTATGTTTCTAATATATTTGTGTACATATATATTAACTAGCATAAAATCCTAGATAAGCCTCTCCTACGCTAAACAAACACAAAATTTAATACCATTTAATTTCTTTGCAAAGTAGTGAGTTTGGTAGAGATACAGAGCTATTTGGAGAGGTCTCTTTGGGAGCTAAAGCAGAGTTTAAAGTAACTCTGCAGTCTCACACACAGCAAGCCCCTGTTCATGTTTCTTCCCAAACATCCCTTCTCTTTTCCTCAGCTCAGGCCGCTCAGCCAACACCAGCTCTCGTTTCACCCTGTTGTTCGCAACAAGTCAGGAGGCGATAAGTTGCACTGGAGAGCAGCGTAGCAGTTAGCTGTTCCCATCCTTTGGAGAGCTAAACAAGAGAATTATTTGTTTAGGGAAAGGAGGGAGAAGATAGGTATGCTTTCTATAGGAAGCAGCACCCAAGTATTCCAAGGAGTTGAAATATTCAGACAAAAACAACTTCCAGTGTACAAACTAGATGCTGAGAATCCATCTTTGGTTGCCTATTACCAAACTTCTTGCTCTTTCAGAGAAGCGTGTGTTTCAGCTGTTATGTTTGCAGAAAGTGGTTTTTTTTCCATTTTCCATATGTAGATTTGTTTGGGCAAGAGTCTACTGTTGACACAAAGCAACATTCTTGCATGTTTCATAAACTCCAGGATAAAAAGCAATTATTATACAGTTTTTAGCTTTTTTCATTAGTCAGTGTTGAGCATAACGACACATGCACACAAAAAATCACAGAAGTACAAAGATTTGTGTACTGTCAGTTTCCATCCCATCTCATTAATGCACACAGTGATTTGATTCTCTCTCTATACATATTGATTATGAGAAAAGAATTTATTTGGATTTTATGTTCATTCAATTTTTCAGATCTATATCAGGACCGTGACAGAATATCCCAAAAGCACTGCTCTTCAGAGGACAAACACATCTTGTATGTATCTTTGTGGTGATGTAAAAACACTTCAAGGTGGACAAATGCTAGCATGCCTCTGGCAAAATCAACAGTCTTCAAACTAAGGAAAGAAAATTGTGCCTGTGTGTTTGAACAGTTTGTGGGAAGGAAGCGTGATTAAAAATAAATAAAGCAGAAAGATTCCCTCCCACACCTGACTATCGTGAAAGACTTCTGCAGACAACCAACATCCTGCGCTTTCGATTGATCACTCTGTAAATTCAGATCTCGATACAGTAAGTCTGTTTCTAGTGGCTGTGAAAATTTAATCATAGGTACCTGGGATTTCCCCCTCCAGCACAAATAATTAAAGATATATTTGCATGAAAACCTCATTGAGCAGAAAGACATTCAAAACAGGACAAGAAAAACACATCAAGCAAACTGAAGACAAACTTTCCTTTATCCGATGCTGACTTGCAAAAAGCATAAAAACTCCCTCACAACCTTAGTCACTGTGGCCTAAGTAACTGTAAGAACAGTAGGGCTAGATTACAGACTGTGAAACTCAAGCCTCGCTGTTTTGAAGTGTTCATTCTACCCTGTTTTAAGTAGTCTTCATCCGTTTCTTGCTTAGTCTTGCTGACCTCTGAACATAGGTGGATGTGCATACATTTCCGTGTATGGATAACCCACAGAGCTGAATTTCCACAAGTTTCTCTGAAATACAGAAATTGTTTAAAGTAATGGGTTGTCACCTTTCTGGTCCCAAAAGAATGAAGAGCAGGAAAAAATAGAAAATCCATTTGACCACCCATCCATGAAGGGAGAGGTTAATACTGGTCTGTTCAAGGTAAATAAGTTATGGATATCTAACCACGGACTAAAAAAAAAGGTCTTCATAAATTTAAGGTCATTTCCTCGGAACAATTACTGTTTTTCATTACCCTCCATTGATCAACTTCAACTATATTTAGTGGAATTAGTACATTTTACTGTCTGCAAACCTTGCAAAGTTTGAGATGTGTCAATTCCATGCAGGAGAATTTCAGATTAGCAGCCACAATATCAATAGAAATCTTCTAAATATATTAAGAGAAGTAAGAGTATTGCCTATCAGGTATTTGGATTGTTTTTATTTTCTTAATATTCACCTTGCTTAAGATATCAAAAATGTTTTCATCTTGGAGATGGGTATATACTAAAATGAAACTGCACAAAGACTTCCTCTCCATGCCTGGGGAAAAATAATACCAACAGATATTGGTACTATCAGTACAATTGCTGCCCTGCTGTTTTAATCTATTTGCAACAGGGTTGTTGCACAGTAGTTCATGGAAAATAGCTGCTGCAGTTTGCTGACTTTCAAATGCTTTTTGTTCTAGGTGTTTTTGCTGGTAGTTTTCTGTTCCTCTCTTTTAAAGCTGGAGAAGCAGCTACAGCAAATTCAGCAGACACATAGAAAGAACACAAACCATAGATGGCTAGACCCTACTCCTGCCTGGACAGTAAGAAAGATGTATTCTGACCACAGAAACAGCCCACACTGAAACAAACGTCTCCAAAAGTTACAGAAACTCTCTTAAAGAGTGTCATCATTTATCTGCTGCAATGCCTACACAAGTCATTCCATGACTGCATAAAAGAAGCACATATTTAATTCACTCTCTCATTAAATCCTCTTAAGTCAACATTAAGTCCTCTTTGTGTATCATGGAGCTCTTTATAATACTCACTAGCATATGTCACACCAAAGGCATTGATTTAATGTAAGAGATATTACAATCCTTAATTGCCCTATTGATATTCTGATTTCAAATCTGAGCTGTAAATACTGTCCAGCAAGAACAAATCCAGCTCTTTCTCACTTCAAGTCAGATATTTGAAAAACACATCAAATGACAACTACACATTCACCTTAGATTCATCTAGTTGTCAGGTAATATCAATCTAAATATTTAAGATATCTTTAGTCCTCAATCACACTCTGCACCCTTAATTTCCTGGCAGTTAAGCATGAAAAACCATCTAAAGCACTAACAGATTTTTCAGCACTGTGTGTAAGCTTGGTTCTACTCATCAAAAAATACACAAGGTACTTCAAAAAAACCCAGAGACAGCATCATCAAAGACAGGGGACGCTTTCTGTACCAGAGACAGCTAGCAAACAACTCTTCTGTCAGAAGAGTTGACTTTGGGATGTGTGACATAAAACCTTTAAACTGTGTGGCATGCACAAGGCAAAGATTGCCTGTTTACTGTGTTTGCTTTGTACTGGAGCAAGAGTAGGAGAACTTACAGGGGGCATCAAGGGAAACTACCAAAGTAAATACCAAAACAAGTTGCTTGTTCCGATATCCTCTAGTTAAACTGGGGAATTCACTGATGGAGAACGTTAAGGATGTTGTGGGTTCATAAAAAGCTGGACTAATTTGTGAAAGTTAAATACATTAAATGCTATAAGCATCAAAGGCATCACTAAGACACATACTATAATAAGCTGAGAAGAAGTAATTCTACCTTTCCCACTTTTTTGTCTTCTCTAGAAAAAGATGCTGGTCTAGATAAACATGTGAAAAGCCACACCAGTTCAGACAAGAAGTTAAGAACTAGAAGTTAAGAACTTCTAGTCTGTAACACCTGAAATGCATCAGCTATAGCCTTCTTTTGCATTTTCCTTTTACTATTATTCATCATTCACCAAACGGTTGGTGACAACGTGTGCTGGGGTAGGTGGGATGGAGGGTGAGAAATACAGTGTTATTCAAAGAACCATTGCTTCTTACACGGCTTAACCAACAGTGGCGAACAATATCACTTCAGTGAATGGCAAGTTAATTACCAAGGTTCTGTTTTTATGGCCTAATTGTGTATTGTGCTACCATACAATAAAAAAAAAATATTGTACAGTAAAAGAATTCTGAGAATTTCTTTGTCCTTATCCACTGCCTATCGCTCTACAAGGGCGTTGGGGGTTCTTTGTCCCCTGCCTACAGCAGCTCCTCATCTAGCTACTTTCTAGACAAATTGAAGTCTCATTACATATATTCCAGCTACAAGAAAAGAAGTTTATAGGTGCTAAATTTACATTATTGTATATTCAAAAATGCTACTTTGTGAGTGAGGAAAACCTTTTATTCTTCATTCAAGGATGTTTCCCTGATTTAAGACACTGAGTAAACTATATTCTCTTGTTCAGACACAGGTAAAACAATCAAGCCACAGGCAGTCAGCTTTGGAAAACAAATGGTTGAAGGAGGCAGTTCCTTTCATCAAAGAGCATCTTCAGTTATCAAACATTATTTCAGGGACAGTAACATACTGAAAGTATCTACTGTTCTGAGAGCTTGGAATGACACGTCTCGGCACACAGTTAAAGGAACAGCGTGTCTCCTTGCGAGAGCAGCTGCACGCTTGCACACACGGCTGAAGTGGACAAGGAGGTTTGGATGGGTAAAAGCATTTAATAGTTCTGAATTATAACATACAATGAAAATGTATGTGAGGTTTGACTTCACTGCCTGCCAGTCTTCCCCTGCAGCTTTTAATACATATGTGTCAGTCCTCTCAAGCTAAAAATGCAGTAAAGTTGAAATCCAAGTGGAGTTCAGAGCTCCTCTACCAACAACTTGTGTGCTTTCTCCAGTGTGTTTTTTTAATACAAGATTGCTAATGTGTTCTATACCTTGTGGCAAAACACTTACTTTTTTTTTCTTTTTGTTTTTTCCCCCCCAGTAAAAACAAACCCTTGGAAGTAAATTAATGAAGAGCCAAATGGCAAAGCAGATTGGATTGTTACTACCAAATGGTGTTTCAAACACAATCTAATTAGGTGACAAAATGGACCAACATACACTGAGACTAAGTAAGCAATTAAGTGCTGTGTGTCACAGAGTGGGAGAGGCATCAGTTCTACAGGACTGTAGTGCGAGACATTTGGCATTTAGCTCTCTAGCAACTTATCTCTCTCAAGGGAAGAGTAAAATGAATCAGAGTAGAGGATGGCATCTTCAAATTGAAGCATCTTCGTTTTCATCTGGATTTTATGACAACTCCAAAAAACCTCCAATGTATTGATACCAATTCTCAGGAAAATAGTTAACACCTGTACAATGAAGGATTGCGCTGATCTTTGACATTATCAGCATTTACTCACTTACCACAAAATTTGGTTTGGAGGCTTGAGTATTTCCTACATAAAATAACTCAAAAACTAGTACATTTAAGAAAAAAAAGGATAGGATTTGTCTAGTGAATTTGACTTCAGATGTCAAGATGGAAGCAGCACAATGCATTTGATTTAGCAGGAAACAACTTGGAGCATAAATTTATCAGCCGTTTACTCTTTTTCATCTTCCTCAAAATTCCAAACAAGCCACATCTCAGACAGAATTATTCACACACAGGAACATATGCACATACATACTCACAAAAGAAAGGCACGAAAAGCCATCCCTGCACAAAGGTACACCATAAGATACTAACGCTATTAAATCTTGAGAGTACTTTCATGGTACTTTTTGAATACTACCTGCTCCCTTAATTGTGCCTATTTCACTCCAAATGGATAATATATAAAAAAATAATCAATTAAATTTATAGTTGATAATTTCTAACACCAATAATCCAGCATCAGACATTGAAATAAGGCTGTTCCAGAGTGGTACTCTCAGAAAAGGCAAATCTCACAGTTGTATGGTCACATGCATTCGTAATTCAGGTTACATTATCAGTGGCAGCAATGGTTTCGGGAAACTGAAAATCCTAAAACTCTTGAAAAAAGTTTAGTTTCCTTGAGTGACAGTCTTCATCCTACTTTCTCAGGGGAAAATTACTATTACTATATCACTATCAGTATATCTACTAATCCAGACATTGAACCACAATATGCAAACACACATATCACATTATCTGTCTTTACGCATTTTCGATATGAGAAACAGGTTTTACAATCAGACTTCTATGTTCATATCTTGATTACTGTACATACCGATATTCACTTTTATTTAATAATACTAACAAAGATGAACATTTGCATACATATAAGCTTTTACATAGCACAAATGCTGGCAAATAACATGCTTCTTATATTTGTGCAGTTCAGCTTGTCAAAATAGCAAGTGTTGAGAGTAACCGCCACTGCATCACCCTAATTCAGATAGACGAGCTAGAGGCATACCCCCATGCTGTTCTTTCAAAGATACTTAAAAAACTGTTTTCAGATGTCATATGAATATTCTATGAGATTCTCCCAACAAATATTATTTATAAGCTCTGCTAACTTTGCAAAGTACTTAATTGCTGTTAAAGCCTGCTAAATGCTTAGCCCCAGTGAAGAACACCAATAATTGTTTGAAAGATTTATGTGATTAACATAGTAAAGTTAACTTTGAAGACATTTCCTTATAAACCCAAGCACCCTCATGACAGTCTGTTTCTTCAGCATTACCCATTTCATTTAAATGACTTCTATTTAATACACTTTACCAGGATTCTACACAAAAATGTCATTTAAGAAACAGGCAGAATTCCTAACATTACAGAGACCCAGTAGATACACAAAGTAAGTATGAAAGAATTTTCAAATTCTTTTGTAATTGATGATTCTGTACTGACATTTATTCAACACCCATCCCACTAATAAGTTATTATTTGATGCATCAATGTACTTTTTAATTTTTTTTCAAAAGTCATATGATTCTCATCTATCGCTGTACTAGGTGTATTGCATAATTATAAAACATCCTCCAATACTTCTCTTAACTACTTTAGGGGAAAAAAAATGCAAGCCATGTAGCGACTATCAGCAAGGAAACACATGTGAATACTACAGGAGAAACAGTGCACTTGAAAGCAAGTTTAATTTCCTGTACTCACGTGGCAGACGTGACAACTGATGTACAGCCTTTGTTAAACCTTTCAGCATTATGGAGGTTAAGATTAAATTTCTTCTACAGTATTGCAAAACAGGCATAAGGAAAACAGACTCTTTAGCTTTTAAAAAGCCTTCAGTTTTTGCATCACGGCTTTGGGAAAGAACTACTGAATTCACAGGAAGTTTTATGGAAAACTGTAAAACACAGAGCAGGTATATGACCTGTTCTCTGAAAGCTGCCTAGCTGATTGCAGGTAGCTAGCACTTCGACTTCCACAAACATAAACAGCACGAACATTACTCAAAAATCAGCAGGTTCTGTTTACACAACGTTTAGTATTCAACTTCATCACGATTTCCTATTTCCTCAGCTTTTCACTGAAGTAGAATAGTCACAAAATATTTTAAACCTTTTCAGTAAATCACTGAAGGTTTCTTATTTTGTACCACGAGAAATAAGTCATTTAAGGACATCCAAACACTGCTCAAACCCATTTCAGGTTTCCAAACTTGTGATTTTATTCACTGATGTATCTACAAAGTATGTATGCACTTCTGTTTCTATTCACAGTTGAACATTCAATGACAAATTATACTCAGTAACTGTTAACAAATCTACATAAGTGAATAACATTTTAGATTTTACCATCACTTGATATCTTGTGGATTTTTTTCAGTGTTTTTTTGGGTTGGTTGTTTGGTTGGTTTTGTTTTGTTGGTGGAGTTTTTTTAAGATATTACTGTCTTCAGGCTTAGGTTTCTGTCTCATGTGTTAAGTTGGGCTGCAACAGGTTTTGCTCCAAATTTGATTCTCAGACGTTCAGAAAAAGATAAAAAAACCCAGCAACAACAAACCCCAGACAAACCTCAGCTAAATAACACGGGTCCTTAAAGACTTACGCTGAGTTCAAAAGACTAGTTAGCCCAGTATGCTCAAGCCTTTCACCTGACGCACATCAGAGAAGTCAGGCCTCCTGGACATAGGTGATGGCTGTGGCCAGGGAAAGAATTACTGGTTTCTCACTCCCAGAAATGATCTACAATGAGACGGACTACCTCAGAACAATACACTGATATAACTCTTGCAAAGAAACTACTCATTTGGCTCTGATAAATTGTAAGTAGCATTTGGTGCACACGCTACTGAGCAGTGTCAGCGGGTGGTGCCCTACGCTGGGAAGGAACAGCGCTGACACTGCACGAACTACTCCAGGGTGCCAAACTTCCTGAAGTGATTCAGGGGAGGTATAGGCTAAAATGTTGAAAGACACTGATCTAACATAATTACAGTTTCTTCAGGGTTTGACTTTTTCCCCAAGACTGGCCTCTTGGATCACTATACAGTATTCAATATAACATTCATTCATTCACTCATGCATTCATTCATTCCTTCTCTGTCAATCTCTAATCCTGGCACCCTTTCATGCCCTTTCCTGTGTTTCTGTGTAATGCAAGTAAGAAAAAATACAGTAGACTTAGCAGAAGATGACTAAATACTGAAAGAGCACCAGTATTTTTATCCCAATTGAAAATAAGAGACTACAAATATAATATAATTTAAAAAGTCAGCTGACAGACTATGTTCTTTATGAGGTATATCTGAAACAGGAGGATCAGCAGCGGTTGAAAGGTACACTTTAAGATGTTGTACACTATCTAAAACTTCAATATATTCTAAAGTTTCAAGTATTATGTATGTGTTTGCCTTTTATAAATTTATGAACACACTCTTCAAAAGGAAGAATTCCTGTTTCCTTACTGCTGCGTCACTGCTCTATGAAGTTCACTCCCGGGACTCCGTAGTGGCTCAAGCTGCGACCCATGGGAGATGCCAGCACTAAAACCAGTAAAACTGATCACAGCAAAGGAGCCTGACAAATTTGTACAGTATTTTTTTTTAAGATATCAAAATGAAGGTCAAAAATGAGTTAAACCTTTCCGCTTACACCTAATTGTGGCTGATGCAAACACACCTTTTTTTTTCTATAAAAGCAAGAATTCTCTGCACACGTGTGCTTGCTTTCAGATTTCATTCCAAAAGGATGTCAGATGAGCAGAGATATCTGCTAGTAGCTCAGAAATGAAATGAAATTTTCAAGGGCAAAATTAAAGCCTTCTTAGCAAGTAATAATCCAAGGGAGCTATTTATGGAAGATGTATAAATGTCCCACACAAAAGGAAAAAACAGGACTTACAGAAAAGCACAATGAAAGAAATGATTTATCAAAGTACTTCTGTTTTGTGATCCAAGAAAATTTCATTTTCTTCCAACTAAGTAGTGGGAATTTCATGGAAGGCAAAAAATTATGTAAGAATGGCTAAGAACAGGCTAGCATAGCTGTCATGACAAATTGTAAGAGAAGTAGGCAAACTATTAAAAGAATGAAAAATAATCTTTTTTTTTTTAAAAAAATCCAGCATTCACTACAGCCACCAATATCCATTAATAAAACAGGGCCTTAAAAGAAATGGTAAAGCAGCTTCCTGCCAGAGTGTCTTACAGGAAAATATATTCATTTAACTTTGAGCTCAGTTCTTTTGATTCTTTTTCTAGCAGACACTTTAGCATGCATTATTTTCATCATGTACATGTTATTGTATGGCCAAATGTCAGATTTCACATGTAATTTCTTGTATTTTTATTATACCCTACCAATCTTCTCTTCCACATTTTATTTCTCATTTATAAGGGGAAAAACTTGTAAAAATCAAATAAAGCCTTAACCAGTAATGGCTATCCAGGAATCCATAAGAAGTGTCCCTCAGTTCTACAGGACATATAAAACCCCTTTACTTCCCAGTTTGCAGAACAAATACAAGTGTAATTTTTGAAGCATGTGTTTCTGTTAGAGTTGCCCTTCCTAGAGAAAACCACCTAACAGAGATTTTGTATACCTATTTATAAATCAAATGAACCAGTCTAGGCAGAGTTTCCAAACTGGTAAGTCTCCAGTTTTTGCAGCATCCCTAGTCTCCCACTGTGATGAATTTTTGTAGTTGTGGAATATCAAAGAACCAGGAGAAAGAACCTGGGAGGTAGCTCAGGTTTGCTAGAATTATCATTTGCAGGAGAAATGGAACTAGTTTTTCAATACTATTAACTAATATTGGCTTGCAGCTGCATCCTCAAGGTCTAAATCCAAACTGAAAGCTTGAAAACAATAGTCTAATTACTGCTAAACAATAAAGATCTTTCATATTATTTCAGATCCTCTGCGCTAATTGCAGTCCTCCAAATTTGTTCTAAATGCATGTACACGGCAGAGTAAATCAGCTGATGCTACACTTCAGTTTAGAATTTTAAGTGTCATACTTATTCAAATCAGGTTTGGGACTTTAAAAGCTTTACTCCTCAAGGATTATAAAATGAAATTGAAATTAATCTCAATTTGTAAATAAAACATTGTATATTATTTCCCTTTACCATCTGCGTAATTTTTTTTCTTCAACCAACTTGCCAAAGATTAATTTTCCTCGGGACAGTACAACTTGAGAATAATTATTATTCCAACAGCAGAGCAGTACACTGTAGAAATACACAACGTGCTCACTACAGCTTTATGTCAGAGCAGTGATGTGCAGTGTACTTGCCATGCGAAGAATGGAAAGTGAAAACCACTTCTCTAACAAATAGCATTTCAATAGCTTTAATAGCCAAAGGGACACAAAAGCTCGGCAAAAGACAAGTGTGGTTTTTGGTACATTAAAATGCTGACATTTTAGGCTCACCACTGCTGCTACACTAACGTCTTAACTGATTTTTTTACAATTTCTAAATACTGATCCTCAAATGAGCAGGCCACATTTTCTTCTTCTGCAGCCATTTTAAAGGGTCTCATTGCAAAAAACAGAGGACAACTTGTGTAATCAAGGTGAACTATTGAAAATCTGCCATGTGAACTGCCAGGACGCACAGTCGAAATAAAATATGGTGCATCCTCTTACAAGCAGAGTGAAGGAGAAAGCTGAGAATAGATTTTTGGTAACTTGATTCTATTAAAATAAGTCTAGACAGCTGTTCCTACTGCCCTGGAAGAGTCTGCAGCGATGGACATACCCAAAGAGGTGGAGCTCTCATTGAGCACTGTTTGGTTTTTTTAACTGTGGTTGTGTTTGAGCAAGGGCTCGAGAATAGCTTTCAGCAATATTCTGTACAGCAAAGAATAATGTTTTTATAGATTCCATGCATTATATATTGGAAATTAGGAATAGACTTACTTTACTCATTTATTGCAGCATGTTATTTTGACTAACAGCCTGATTGTGAATAAAATGAATCTGCACTCAAGAAGCACAGGAACAACACTTAAGGTTCTTTTTCTCTTCTCACTTACAGGAGATCTAGCACCTGGCTGTAAACTGCTGTACCACCATGCAGGGTGCCAACTTGGATGGGATATGAGCCACAACCTTCTGAACAACAACAGGGGGAAAACACCTCTTGCAGACTTCATAGAACAGGACTATCTAACGATGCCCAGGTGAGTAAAACAGTCTACTCGGAAATACTATAGTTCACATTTTCAGAATCAAAAAATCATTCAGTATATTATCTCGGAGACATACGCTCTGAATGTACTTCCCCAGAGATAATCTTCTCCTATTTACATCTTCCTATGCCAAAGCCACAGCCAAGGATGTAAGCTAAGATACTTTGCAGGCTTATTTCTAGATAGAGGATAGTGACAGGTTTACAAAGCAAATGAGCAACACACCTACAATTTAAAAAAAAAAATACCCCAAAACACTACCTGTTAACCTGCAAAGGAGCTTGCACAACTGCTTTAAGCAGGTCCTGTACAGGTAACACAGAACTGGACAATCACAGTCACTGCAAGAAGCAGAAAGACACACTAGAAGGATCCGTGCCAGATTCCAAACTGCACAGGCAAAATGCCTAAGCAAGCAGGATGCTTGCAGAGGGATGCACAAACTCTGGCAGAATTTTGTGAATTAAGCACGCACTAATCTAAACTGTCTATTTTTAAAATAATGAAAACAAAAAACCACAGGGACATCCACGCTAGAAAACATCAGCCAAAGCTTTGTGCCTCCACATATTAAATCAGATCAGTAAAATATCAATATTAAATTAAGAAAAATGATGAAACAGCAACACATTACTAGTGGTACTTCTTAAATCTTTCTAAAGTGTATATCAACATGAACAGCTATTCACTAAAGTGAATCAAGCATGGAAAATCGTGCCTCGTAGAAACAGAGCTCCCTTTCTCTCCACTGCATCTCATTAGGGGAACTGATAAGCAACCTTGCAAAGCATGACATAGGCCCAGTTTCAGCTAGATATGATAAATATTGGCTAACAGTGACTTAGAGCTCCATAGTGGTATAGAACAACTTCAAGGATAAAAGCAGAAATTTGTCTCTACCTCTACATCTGTGAGTGTACAATAGCAGAGAGTTTCACGGTAAACCAGTTTCTGCAACTGTACATATTTAGTAACAACAATGAACGTGGGCCATAAAAGCCCCTCCACTTTCAAATCCTCTACAATCTATTACAGAAACCAATATTTAAACTTCGCAATTCATACTTTTTAAAAATTACAAAGTCTATTCTAAGTTTTCTATCCAACCATGAATAGACTTGCATTAAGTTGTTTTGAGTGACTTGAACTTCTATGATTTATCTGGCTTTGGGGAAAAAAAAAAAGTGATGGATAAAGCCAACAGCTTTGATTTTTATTTTACAAGTAAGAAGCTTAAAAAAAAAAATCATAATAATATAATCCAAAATGATGGCACCAAATAAACCAGAAATCGTATCTAGTCTACTGCTTCCTCACATCAAGCATCATCACACAGATAAAAATACAAATTTGCATCAAAAAAGAAGAAAAAAACCACCCAAAACTATGAGCACTGCAACTACAAGGATTTTTTCAATAGCTCTGCCTTTAATAATAGCACTCATTAGCATAAATTCTATTATTAATGACCTTTGCTGTTTGTCTTCTATGACAACTGAAGAATAAAATATCATGTAGAATATCATTTACTATGTAAAATATAGTAAACTTCTGCTTGCTCTCTTTTTGTTACTTCTGCTCCTGTCTACTTTAATTGCATGCTTTGTCTGGAAGTTCATCTTTATCTCGACTCTTTTAGTGTACTACCAACAGTGATTCTGCTGCATGACAAAACATGCTGCCAGGATGTTAAAGTTGGGCTTTTTTGATAAGGAAGTGGACTGCATGAAATGAGGAAAAAGTGAGAGAGAGTTGAAGGGCCAAAGCACAAAAGATGTCATTCTCTTATTAGTAGTCTGCATTACATTACTGCCAGAGCGTCTATTAGTCTTTCTTGAAAATTTATTGAATTATAACAAAAAATCTAGGCAGCAAGGTTAGTCTTCGAGATTATTCAGAAACACAAGACACTGCAAATTGACCGTAAGTCCTAGAATGGCTAAAGGTACCTTTACAATCTACTTTTGGGGTTAGAGGTGTACCGTACTCAAAATGAAGAGATGAGAAATTAATAAGAAAAAAAATATTATTGGTTTTCTTCAAAAAGCCAAGCAACAAGCAGTGGAAGAGTCCACAGGTCCAGTTCTCCTTCAAAAACTTTTTTGCCTTTCCTGAAGTATTTGCAAAGCCAGACAAGACCATAATTTAATTTAAATCAATGAAATGAGAGAAAGGCCATATTTGCATGAGAAAATAAGAGTTAGGTGAGATGAGCCGTCAGAATAAATAAACTGCCGCCTGTGCACCCAAAGCCTACAGGTAAGACAGTAAATAAAGTTTTCTCTGTTCAAAAAATTACCACAAACAGCAGCTAAAGATACTTCAGATACAATTACTTTTAAAAGTGTACTCTTACAGAGTAACTGTGTCAAATGTTGTCTGTTAAAGTTCACTCTAGAAACAAGATTATATTTTCCTACACACATCATTATCGTTTCTAAACAAGGTTTATTTCGTTTTGCCATTTTCCTTTTAGAAGTCCTTGAAATACAGATTCAAAACAATATTTGTAAAAATTCCATCAGCAGCCTGTTTGCCAACTTCTCCAACTGAACTACAGTGACCAAAAGTAAATGGTTTCACATCTAGCTTATAATGAATTCACTTTGCACCTTTAACAAATCCTGCCATGGCCACATTAACATTAGTACTTAGGCACTGATCCAGTGGATAAATTAAGCTTTACCCTGGACACATTCATGTCCTAGATTGTACAGGAAAATTAGGCTGCAGGTGATCAAGTCCTGCCAATTATTTATTTAATTCACTTGTTAACAATGAGAAAATCCTCTCCTACTAATGAGAAAAACTCTAAAACAGAAATATACCTCTCCCCACTCAAAGGAAGAAGAAAAAAAAAAGTAAACCCTACAGAGTTTGATAGATATTAGTTCTTTCTGTGATCCTCTTATCTCTTAGCCTGCAGACGGATTGACCATTTAATGAAAAACAACGGTCCCCCTCATATTAAAGCCACAAAGAATGACCAACTTCTTAACAAGAGAACAGCTAAAATACCTCAGAAGTGCTCTGATTATCTCATGTGTTGTTTCCAACCAGTCTTACAAAATGCCTCAATTTTGTCCAAACAGGCTCCCCGTTTCTTCAGTAATTTGTTGAAATTTAGGTACTAGTTAACATTCATAAAGTCATGACTACGTTAGCATAATACATAACTATAGTACTGAAAGATACTGTGCTAGGCATCATGCTGTAATTCTTCTTAGGAGCACCGGAGTTGAATACTAGCACAAGATCACAAACCCAGCATGTTGGCTAGTTCTCCTTTCCTGGATTCCCAGATGCTTCTAACTATGCACGACAAAAATTAGAGCAGACTGTCTGCTTTGGATCTCTTGTCATTTGGATATTTTTCAGAGCGCCAAACTCTGACCAGATTCCTACTATTAGGAGAGGACTTTTGCAAAGCAAGATACAGAAATTGGTTTTACAGAGTTTAACACACAAGTCTCAGGTTCCATGAGATATTTCTGATGATGTTTCTGGCAGCTTCTTAGATTTGAACTATTTCTCTTCTCATTGTTTTTCAAATTGTCACCAACTCTTTGCAAGAAGTGAAATGCTCATTTACTTAAATTAATTCACAGTGAGTAGTGCTCACATAATTCCCCATAACTAATTCTTCTTGTTCTGCCTGCAGCTGCACCATCTGATCTCCCCATTGCTTCTGTACCTTTAACCTATCTTCTTGCTCAACAGTAACCATGACTTCTCACACCTCCTTCTCCTCTGTAGACTCTCCTGTTGATTCAGCTCATTATATTCTACACAATGTTTCAGTCTTCTGCTTTTCTCTTTTACTCTCTTATTAAGACTCAAACCTGACTTACATTCAGTATTTCTCCCCTCCATGCACCATATACTGTCTATTTCCACACACACTTCAATGACATCACTTCTGAGTGCTTCTGGTGTTAAGAATCACGTTCATTTTGGATGGTGCCCACAAATTCCCATGTGTTTTTGGCTCTTGGAAGTTTATCCATCTCTGTCCCAGAGGTGAAATGAAAATAGTCAAGATCTGAGATTTTTAAATGCTTTTATTTGACTGTTTTCTTCACATTTGTAGCTATGGACATAGTATGCTTTTTTAATTACGCATCACACAAAAATACTTTCTCCTGTAGTTGATACATACTCCAAAAGACCATTTCCCTCTCTTCCGAGTGTTTTGCATTCCACTAAGCTATGGTGGAATCTGTTAGCAATGCTTTAAATACTGGGATTCTTTTCAAAATCACTGACAAATACAGGAATAACATGCATTACTTCAGCTGTAACAACTTAATGCATTTTATTAGTCCAACAGACACATTAGTTTACCAAGTCTGTATGATACCTTTGGTTGTTGAATCACTTTGACTAAGAAATACAGCTACGCAATACTTCTATGATCTACAGAATGACAGGCAGTAGGAGACCTTAATAGGATAACTAAGCTCAAAAAGGAGACAAATTAGACTGACTGGTACTGTGGTCATTACTTGTTGCTCTTGGCATCCCAAACACCAGAAACGCCAAAGAGGACGTGAATTCTCACTTTCTGGAGAAGTAATGTAGCTGGTCAAGTAATGCACTAAAAATTCCAACTATTTCCAGCAATATTATATTGAAGATGTAACAATAATAATAATGGAGTAGACTAATGATACTAGGAGTAAGCCATATTAGCTTTACAAGGAAGATCTACACTGTATTATACGTAGTTCCAAGAAAATGATGCAACTTTTAAGGAGAGAAAGAAGTGTCACTTTACTGCAAGCTAAATATATCCACAGTCCCATAACAAAGAGTTAGTCCCACTGAGAAAACACACTATGGAATTGCTGTGTGGAGGACATGGCACTCACAGTGAAGAAATTCAGAGCATGCATTCTGCATTATTTTCTACTAATGCTCAAGATTATTCAAAAGAGAAAGGTCACACTGATGGCAATTCTTATCACATCATAAGAAGATGTGTGACTAGCACTAGGCCACTCGGTCACTATCACTCAAAAAAAGGGAATAAAATAGCGCCTTCTCAAAACTAGATCAAGAAATTAAATTATGGGAAAAGTGCAGGTGAAAGTCACCAAACATTTGAAATTCTGTAAGCTGGAAAACCATTGCTTGAGACATTTAAAGTTATCTAAATTTCTTAATAATTTGGAGTCACAATTTAACTCTCTGACTGCATATCTGGATTAATGATACCCAATGGGTTTCTGTGTCATGGAATTAGAGGACATTAAAATATAACGATTACAAATTAAGTCAGTTAAAGTATTCCTATGTGCTAAATGAGCAATGGTGATTGTGGCATTTCAGATTAACTGGCAGTGCTGAATCATCTTTAACACAGACAACCGTAAACTGTGTGAGACATTGCAAACTAATTCTTGTAAAACCTCTCAGCTGCCTACCTAGGAGGTCCTTCATTCCTACACGTCATGAGCAGGTGTAATTGGACTTAACAACAGAAACGAACAAACAAAACCACCCAAACCACACACAGCACTTATCAGATGTGAACAACGCTGTGCATTCTCAGATATGTTGCCAAATGTTCTTCCAGTTCAGAGATTAAAAAAAATGGGTATTTTGGAACATCTCTAAGGATGTCATGAATTATTTTTTCCATTTCTGTTATACCAAGGATCCTAGCATTGACGGCTGATCTATAACATGTATAGCTATGAAATGCTGTTTGGCATGTGGAAGCATAAACAAACACAGAAAATGTAAAGGAAAAATACTCTAAAGAATTTGGCATCTCCTGTACTTTATGGGGAGGACTCAGTCCTTTAAGAAAGGTAGAAAAAAACAGCTCATGGTCTAAGGACACCTCCAGGTGTCCACTCTTCTCCTTTGCGAGTACGCAGTGCAAACAAGCAGAGGGCATTCACATTTTGAAGCATTTAGGTGTTAATCTGAGACACGAGGACAACCAAGCCAAGCAGTTAAACATATGCTTAAGGTTAAGTATTCTAAGGGCTTCAGAAGTGAGAACTGACAATTCCAGTGCTGTGACAGTTAATTCCACTATACGTAGTTATACAAGTAGGACAAAAAAGTCCTCTTATCATTATATACAAGTTGCTTCAACTGTTTTCTAGTTGTAAGTATCAGTTCACTTTAAAGTCACAATTCTTGTTCTCTGAGTACTGCAAAGAGGTCCCCACTGCCAGGCTAATAATCATAGTTTACCCATTAAGCATCCCCAGCCTCTGTCTGTCTCTGCTTTCTGATTACTGTCTGGTCAGTTAATTTCTATAGCTTTTCAGCTGGCACTAATCAGGAATTAAAAGCTGCCATCAGCTTTGCTAGATACAGATTCCTACCCCTGGTTAGAAAGGATTTTCAAAATAGGCAATTCTTGGCCTTTTCTGATTATCCACAGACAAGCTCATAATCCAGTCACTAGTATTTAGGAAGGCAAGCAGTGAAATAAACAATGTTGATTATAATCTACTGCTCTTTTTTTAAAATCAAGAAATAAAGCAAAAAAACCCTTCAGCATTCTAATCCTGAGACATCTGTTTTGGGGTTGATTTTTTTATTTTTAATTCAACACAAGAATGGATTTGGATGAAGATGAAAACGAAGGGCTGGAATCCAAAAAAAATAGCCCTTTTTGGATGATACTTTTACAATGGCCAGTACATTTCATGTCTAGCAGGGTTTTATGTGGCAAGTAAAGAAAGACATTTCAGTTAAGTTTACTATGACTGAGATAGCAATTAAAGAGATTTTGCAGTTTTAAATGGGTAGATTTCAGGGGGAGGGAGGGAGAGAGATCTACTAGACAGACTGGATGGGAAAGATCTACTTTTTAGTTGTTTTTTCAGGTGAAAAAGCTCAGAATAAGTTTTCTGACTAGCCTATAACCACCAAACGAAAGATCAGAGAGTAACAGAAATTCTGTTATGACGCCAATAACAGAGCAGTTGCATGTTTGGATACGCTATCATCTTACAATTCACTTACACATTCCTACTAAAACTTTCATCAGCACTGTTGATTCTCAAATTTCACTCAGATAACCACTTCTTCAAATTGTTCTACTTGCTAATTTTGGCTAAAATAATGAATTAAGTGGGTTTGCATAACTCTCCTCAATATTATATCAATGAGCAGAGCTACTGAAAATCCAAAATCTTCTTACTGAATTGTCCCTGAATCTACCTGAATTGTTTTTCCTGTTGCCAGGAACATTGCTCTGCCAGATCACACAGACAGGTTTTGGGACAAGAACTGTGACAAACCATAGGGGAAGATCACCGAGGGTAGGCAGGCTAAATACGCTAATAATTAGACATCAACAATAAAATTGTTGAAAAAGTATTACTTACATACAGATATTTATGCTTTTGAGAAACTGCTATTTTGAAGAGTGAATTGTCAATGACTCTTTAATAATATTGCATACTGAGTGAATCCCAGGCTGAGAGCAGAAGCCTTAAAGATGCAGCCATAGGATGAAAACCATAAGCCACAGCAACAGAGATGTAGACGACAACTTGTGGATAAACCTGGAACAAAACTTGGAAAGAACCTTGCTTCAGGGAATAACAAAAGCAATGACAAAAACAAGGTTGTGTGCATGGCTTAACT
This sequence comes from Opisthocomus hoazin, assembly GCF_030867145.1. Taxonomy (NCBI): domain Eukaryota; kingdom Metazoa; phylum Chordata; class Aves; order Opisthocomiformes; family Opisthocomidae; genus Opisthocomus; species Opisthocomus hoazin. Next base: position 5,322,593 of record NC_134427.1, on the reverse strand, counting down.
GTGTTAATGAAGCTGTTAGTTATGCTATCAGAAAGCTGTATCCTAAAAAGTACTGGTAAAAACCAAAACTCTCCCATTGGAGAAATCCGTCATCTTGCAGGATGGCAATAAAAAAAGGAATCCATTGCGAAATGTTGACTAGCTGTTGTGTGGGGGTCACACCCTCAACTCCTCACGGAACAACCAGAGAACACAGGAAGCCTTGTCTTCAAATTTTGTATGCAAGTCTGAAACAAAAAACCCCACTAGTTCTGCTGCTGCCTTATTTCACAGTAAGATATGAAGAACTGACTCTCTAGTAGCCTGTATTGCTACATACGCAACTTTTTTTGTTTACTTTAAAGGGAAAGCATTAGCTTGTGTTAGGGTTAGTACTCCACTGTTTGTGCTTAGTCTGGTACCCCATCCTCAAAGCTTGCTAATTTGGATACAGCACACAAAAAGCTAGGAGTCAAGGCCAGAAAAAAAAACAGAAGCACCATTCTGTTACATTTCAGTTCGATGTCTACAGGAGATAGCTAATTTAGAGTAAGAATGTAGAATTGTGAATCAGCAGTACCATGATGGCCTTTAAACTCATCATATTCAGATAGATTATCTAGAGGGAGATAGAAAAGGAAATAAGGACAAGACAATGATGAAAATGGAGTGAAAGAGTAGCAGAGGATAGAAGAGGAGATGATATTCTGTTGGATAACACAATAAAGGAATGATCAGAGAGCAAGGAGGAGGATGAGTGGGTGACCTAGCGATGAAAGTCATGACACTACTGCAAAGGTTTTGAAGCTGTATTTTCAAATCTGTAAAACAGCAGTTGTAACTGCAGATATTCAGTGAAGAGAAATAATTCAGTAGTGCTAGAATTTCAGTCAAATTTGCATTTTATTTTATCAACTGATTTGTATTAACATTTTAAACTGAAAATTTATTTAGCAGGATAGTTCCTTGTTGATTGAATAGAATTGGCATTATTGTTAGTTCCTATCTGTGTAATGTGAATTTTGTGAATTGCACCAGATAGGAAAAACATTAAAGTCGGTAGTCCTGAATGTTTCTTTTGTATATGTTCACTTTATTAGACCTAGCTCTTAAAAAACAGTAACTCTGTTAATAATAGCACATATCTGTAAACTCCTGTTGACGTTGGCAAATTGCCTGCAAATAGCGAGCAGATATACAACACCACGGTTGTACAAGACCTGTCCTAAAATGAGAATGAGTGCAATGTAATTCAGAACATTAATTCAAAACTTCACACATACAGCACAGCCGTGCAACTTGACCAGCTGATGAAAAAGCAAAATGCTTCTAGTAGCCTGAAAGAGAATAAGACTGGCTTATATTAAATAAAATGATAGCCTGAAAAGTTTTACTGACAATCATAAATGCTTCAACAAAGGAGTACGAACTGTTCCCACAACTACAAGTGGTTTTAAGATGATGATCACTGATAACTGGCAGAAAGGAATAGAAAGCAGTAAAGAAATAAAAGGATAACAAGAAATATTTGAAATCACTGCTAGTACTTCCTTTTGTTCCCATGTGCTCTCAGACCACATAAGGTGAATGCGATGTTGAACCCAAATGTATTGCTTTCTGTTTGGCCTCTGCTATGCACTCATTATTGCAGGAAGCTTAGCTTCACAGTAGAATACCAATGCGTTTCTACCGTCACCCTTTGCCTCTTAGCATTTCAAGAGGGCATGATTCTTCTCTTCCTTAACCTAATTTTACACCAGTAAAACCCTCCTGACTTCGGTAGAACTTCCTTTGATTATAGCAGCATAAACACAAGAATAAAATCATCTGCCCTAGGTTTACATACCCCTAAAAGAATCTCTTTTCAAGTTGACTTTATGTACTGTATTGACAACAGAAGAAAGCATACTATTTGGTAAATGGGAAAATACAACTCTGAACTGTTTAATGTATCAGACTTGGCTGGAGTTACAGAGAAAGTGCCTCAAGTACAATGCAGTGCATCCCTATTTTATACACCATTGAACAGAACATCTACAAATTGCCCTGGAACTCGTGCACAGCCATAGGGCTAACTGACATTATTCCTGGGCTGTGGTTACTTCTAATGCTCTGCTAATCGTTCTGTGCTCTAACATGCTCTGGAGGAAAATCTGTATGTTCCCACAAAGTCAGAGAAGTCCCACTAATGAAATTAAGGGAGAGGAATATAATAAATTTTTGTCAATGTGAGTCCCTTAAGCTAAACTTTGGAGGGTGAAGCACATGTATTATTCAATAGAAAAGCTTTAATTAGTGTTTCTTTAAAATTACTCTGAGAAAGGACTAAAAGATCAGAATAGTCCATCCAGATTGTTGAAAGTGCAGCCAAATAAATCTACAATAAACTAGCATCACTGTACTGATGCACTTCAAATCCACCTGAAAGCTAAGTACAGACAAGCAACAGTAAAGCAAGTTCATTTCACAGAATATTCAAGTTTTTTCCCATGGTGTACATGACAGTAATTTTAATCAGGGTCTGGCTTTCATTTTTTCCTAGACTATTTTTAATAATATTACCTGATTCTAAGAATCCTGAATGTAGAATATAAAGCACATTTTAAACAGCAGTAACTTGAGGCGTGGAGAGGGAAAACGATTAGTTTATTTTAAATAGGCCTGTGCAGAAAAAAAATGCAAATATCTCATATTTGCAGATATTGATTTCCAACCAGCCTGATGTCTGATTATAACTGCATTAACAGATCATTGTCTACAGCTTGTAAACTTGAATCAACATACATCTCTCTTTTACTAAAAGATCCAAAAGCGTATTGATTCAAATGTCGTCCCTCAAATTGAGATAATCTTTTTGAGATTTCAAACTTCATTTGCTGATTGCCTCCAAGTGACACGGGTTCAACATTGTCATCAGATGAGTCAAACTGTCCTTGACAGTTCTGACACTTTAAATAGTTGGGTTTGCACTGACTGATTCACTGGCAATGGACTCATTATCCGTAGTGCGACGTGGAACTCGGACGACTGGATTCTGACCTAGGCAGTTTTCATCTGCTGCTGAGCAGCGGATTGCTGTGCACCCCTACTGAGTTTCAAAGTAATTTTCGTTTTTGTATTTCGTAATTGTATGCTTTTTACTTCCTATCAGTCTCCTTGTGAGGCTCCTTTGTGCTGCAGCCAGCAGGTGACACCCTGTACAGGATTCCCTAGAGAGAATCATTGTCACTCCTAACTACTTATCCAGCGGCTGCCTAGTGCTAAGTTTCACTCCCAACTGCTATTTAATGTCCTCCATCTCATGCTCCACAGAGAAAACCAATTATCATACAAACAAAGTAAAATAAAAGTATGAAGTGTCTGATTTAGGTTTACAACCCCGACCACGCACTTCAACGCAGGAAGTATCGCTAAGGCTGGGCTGCTGTGAGGTGCATCTGAGCAGGTATTTCATTCTTCCTTCTACCGGCTTAACTCTTTACAAAAGTCATAAGCACTGAGCTCCCTTACTTGGTGTTAGTTAATTAATGTAGTGGCAATATCGGTCTTTCGTAATCTGTGCTATTACTATGATGCAGCATGCCATGATTCTGCACTTCTTCAACTATTTGAGCTCTGCAGGTGAGACGCGCAGCAGAACCCTCAGTTATTCAATGTGTGTGCACCTGATGGCCCCATTTGACCTTTTACTTGTTTGTAATGTTGCTAGCTTTTTAATCTTTAATCCACTATATTTCCTGTGAATTCTCAGAAGACTGCCTCCTGCATTACACCAACAAAAAAAGTTTCTCCATGTAGAAGTTTTCATATAGTTTCTAACAATATATTTTACACTTTTTAGAGCATGACAGAAGTAGACAAGAAAGTGCCTCCAGGAAAACTCCAAGAGAACATACTTCTTATTATCCGTTTTGCTCTTTTAGAAGACCCCAAATCTCATTGGTCTTTCTTAAATATAAAATAAAATAGCAATACTGCAACTGTGCAGTTTATCATTCCTAAAGCTTTTTCAAAACATGTGTCTAATCACAATGGGTCCTGTTCAGCCCTCTTTACTCCTGGCTTCCATCAAAGCCACACTTCCGTGGGAACTTTGCCTGAGGAAGGAATGCAGGGTAAGCCAAGGTGATTACTGCAATCTGTTACTGTGGAAATACAAGAAAAACTAAACCGTTTTTGTCTTCACATTTAAAGAAAGTTTTAAATGTAAATTGTGCTGAAGCATTATGTTCTTAAGAAAATTCTTCTGACAAGTTAGGAACAAAACATTAAAAAACAGTTTGAGCAAGATTTTTAACTGAAGCACAGCAGTGTAGTTGCACTGAGAGAGAATTTTTTCAGTTAAAGTAAATTTAGAGTGTAGTTCGCTGTTTTAAAGAGTGGCAGAAATACATATCATTATAGTGTACTACATTTTATAACCCAGTCCTGTTACAGTCAATGCTTACAGATAAGAAAACTTATTTTTTATAAGCAACATAATATGCTACGTGCTTGACTGAAAATCCGCATTAATTCTATAAACAAAAGCTTCACTCTGTAATTCACCATCTCTATCACTCTTGCAAATCTACATGTCATTTCCATTTTTTCACACATCTAATTTGAATTAGGTCATTGCAATGTGTGTTTGTCACATCTAAAGTATGAAACCACATTACACACAAGCTTCATTTCTGGCCATGAAGACAACCTGCAGGGGGGATTCTGATTCCTGCTTTCAGAAAAAACAGTGCCAGACAGGCATTTTGAACCTTCTCCATGTTGCAAATTGAGCTCCATTCATTGCCTAAGCAGTGGCAGCAGCCAGTGGTAATAGGAAAGCAGAGGGAGAATTTACAACAATGTACAGTGTTAGTATCTTTGAGCATATTGATCTATGGTGCCAAGAATTTTTCCTCCCTCCCGTTCTTTCTCAATTGCTGTATGACATACGCTTTACACTTCATACAGGATGCCTCAACAATCATTAAGGGAAAATGTGTTCCCAAAATTCAGACAGCTAAAGAATATGCAAAATAGAACTGATATGTAAACTTGTTCCAAATTCAGAAAATATATGGTTAATTCCTTTGCCCAATCAAGTTTTGGTTAAATGACCCAGTTTGACAGAACATCTAGCAGTTGCTTTCTGGTTTTAGTAAGATCATTAAAACTCCATTAGGTTATTTTTAATCTCAGTACAGAATACAATCACTTCACTTATTGTTCTCCTGCCATCAGGGGCTAAATTCCCAAGTATATTTTCTAGACTATGGATATCATAACCAAGTACGTTACTCTTTTCTGAATGTAGCTAAATCACAGTGTTACATTGGTAACATTTTTGTTTGTTGGCATCATACCAAGTTACATCTATGTTTATATAAGTTATACATACATTAGCATTTTGAAACCTGTCAGATGATTTCTGTGGAAGTAAATATATGAAACAGAATATATTTCTGCCTATAAAGGACAACCCTAGATGATGTTAGCTGTCACGCTTCTTCTTTAAGAAGCTGTATGAAAATTGTCAAAGACTCAAAATTTCCTAGGAACTTGGGCAAGGACCGTTGGTCCAGTCACAGACATGCACTTTGCATCACACATCCCTGAAGAGCAGCCTTGTAACTGACGCAATCAGATACTGAGTGTAGCTCCTGTTTTGAAGAACACATGGCAGCAAAGAATTTCTCACGTTTCCTAACCCAGTAACACTCCCGCAGGTACCGGAAGGGGCAGGCTCAGCTCCACTGCCCACCAAGAGATAGACATCGGTTCCCCTGACCAACCCCAGCGTATGTCTGCCTCATCTCAACGTGAGCCACGGAAGGGGGAAAGGGGAATTCGCTCGTTGTGTGTGGCTGAACTGTTCTTTTCTTTGGAGCTGAAATAAAAACTGATCTAGAGATTTCTCACTTGAGTGGTTGAGACATATTTTCCTGGGTTGGCAGAATACAAGGCCAGTTTAAGAGATGTTCCCACTTTTGTAATCACCGTGTAATGTCACTACACTGCTACTCACTTTGAATTAAAATAACTGTTCAGCTGTGTTAATTTATGCCGGTGGATCGTTTCAGCCCATCATTCCAGTCATGCGTTCCCTATGTTCTGCTAAATGCAGAGAATCTTGCAGTAACCATTGTACAAGTAGGTCAGACATAGATTCAATTTTTTAATCTGTCTTTAACAATGGCTGCAATTTTTTTGCCTGTTCTGAATGCTGTGAAAAAACAGTTGTGCATTTATATTTCTTTTTTCTACTTTAAGTGTATTTTAAGGTATGGAATAACAACAAAACTCCTTACCTATGAGCGTGGAGAATACATACACTAGGACCCTCAAGCATCTTAAACTATCTGCCAGAATGCCAAACCATCCCTCACTTTACTCAAAGCATAACAGTAGGCCTCTGCTTCAGGTATTGAGCTAGGTGAAAGACTGGGATCATGAGACAGGGTGGAAGCAGAGTATGTTTTCTGGTGAAACTCAGTGTTCTCTGGGATACAGTATGTTCATGACTCGAGCATCACAAATGGTTTTCTGTCATGCTTTAAAATCTCACTGAGCGTGCATTCAATAATTAGTGTGTCTGACATCATGAGATGCAATCTTGAAAGATATCTCTGATATTCTTGATTTTATGTGACCTTTTGTATACAAACACACAAAGAAAAGGCTTTTATTCCTACTTTTAATTAAGGTTTTTAATTCTGTTTATAGCTGCAGATTTCCTAGATGATAAAACCTCAAACTGAGTTGCGTAGATACTATTCATGCTGTCAGAACAGGAATGGATGAACTTCACAAAATAAAAACAAAGACGAAGATAAATCTATCCAGTTGCCACAGCGTACATCTTATAAATATGTGGACAGTCTCTATTCATCATCTTTATTTTATAAGCAGGTAGAGAAAAGCAGAACATAGACAACATCACTCAGCTGAGATCGAACCCTTTAGATTTATCTTAATTATGAACATTTGACAGATGCTATCTGAAAATAAGTGCACATAAGACTGAAAATACAAGTGATGGACTTCTCTGAATGAAGGCTCAGACTTTTATCTGGCATCTTTCAGAGTCAAATGGCCAAATGTTGCATTCCTGTTTCACATGCATTTCTATTATCTGTAGAAATATGAAATATTTAGGAAACAGGAAGGCGAATAGATTCGGATTCTATTCTTTTGGGTTGCTAATTCATTCTAAATAATGGCAGACTTCAACAAATACCGAGCCTAAACATTTGTTGGGGGAAAAAGTAAATTTAATTTAATATATTCAGCAGGTTTTGAGCCTGATTTTTGATTGTCACATCTCAAACTTCTGTCCCCTTTCTTTGGAATGGAGTTTATCATAGGCTCTTCAAGCCATAAAATTAAAACTCATCCTTACTTTGTCAGATGGCTTTTTTCCCTACTTTGTTCGCCAAAGAAACCCCAAGCTGCCTCTGCCTAGTGCAAAAGGCTGTTATGTAGCAAATACCTTTCACAGTTCCTCGGTCTCTGTTCTCAAATTAGAAAAAAGTATCATATTCAAATTTTTATACTTCAGTTATATTTTACATACTAAATAACTTGCCACATTTGTATTTTACACCATTGTCTGCAGTTTCACAGACGGAAAATGGTCTTTAACGTCCATAAGTTATCAAATTAGCATTTTATTTTCTTTTTACTTTTTTTTGTTATGGCAAACCCTGGCACACAAACACACAAACTAGTATCTACATTGGAGTACTTTAGAAGAGTATCAGAAATATATGTGGAATCTGCTTTTGCATTTAACTGCACTTAGGCTACTCATTTATCTAGATAATCTACAAAATATTGAATTGGATTTATTTCCTGCAACTCGCTGTTTTGACTGATGTAAAAGGAAAACTATACCACATAAAATCCTTATCATGAGTATGAACGAGAGTTAAGAGAATTAGAAGAGTTGAGAAGCTCCTTACCAGATAGCAAAAAGTTGGTACATTTGATCCTGTTAGGAAGGTGAGAGAAATGCATATAATTAATCACTACTGGGCTCCTCAATGTGATAATCTATTCAAGTTTAAAAATATCAGAAAGTATCTGTTTGGTTGGAATCTCATGTTGACCAATGAAGCCAAGCAAAGCATTTAGAAAAAGCCTCTCCTGATGATAAATTGGAGTAATCATGAAATGAAGCGACACTTTTAAAGTAATTTAATTGCTAAAAAGTTATTACTGCTAAGCAGTTAATTTGCACGAGAAATTCCACCTCTAAAGAAAAAAAACTAAAAAACTTTTGTAACAACAAAATAACACAGGTGAGATGCCAACACTCTCCCATGTTATTGTGAGATAGATGAGATCAGCAGCAACATGCCTCAGTGTATGGCTGACCTCACCTTGCTTTCGTTGTGGTGAAACAAATACGGCCTTTTACTGTGCTTTTACCTCAGGACAGCTTCCGTATATGAGTTAATTCAAGCAAGAAATACTTAGCAACAAAGAGAAGGCCTTCGATTTGGCTTCCAGATGGTTGTGTCAAAGGGCTTGTACTCAGAAACAGTTTCACATTCTCTTGCTTATCCTTTATCAGGATTCATTTGTATGGCTGTTAAGGATAGTACAATTTAAACAGGCTCTGTCTAGTCCAAGCCAGGTTAGCCTAATTATTATTCAAACAAACTTCAAAGAATACAGAACTGCAGGATTCTCCAAATTCTTGCTTTGTAGGCATTTAGATGCAGATTGCTATTATATGGAAATGAGGGATTACAGCTCTGTCTGAAGCAGAATGTAAGCAAAGCAGCTTACACTGTAACAGACACCTTCAAACTTTGTAAACTTCATTTATTTAGCTGGGTGGAACTTCAGGAAGTACGTAACAGCAGATAAGTGCAATAAGGTTATTACTATGGTATGTCAACTCCTAAGTCGAATCTCCCAAGATAGATTTCAATATAGTTTTTCATCCTATTTTCTTCCAGACAAGGGTAATAAAGCTGAATATAATGAATTATTAGTATAGCTGTATGAACAACAAGTAAAATCAGTCATATTTCCAAAGCTCTTAACCTTTTCTTTCCAGGGAGGTAAACTCTGTTTTGAATGTCTATACCAGAAAACACCCTGCACAAAGATACCTTACTCGTTCTTCAGTTACTGTTACTTCTTCCAAGTCAAACCAACATAGAGATCCTCAGTGAAATCCATCATCTAAGGGAACATCATTTACACTCTACAGCAAATTGAGAAGATTCTCTTTAAGCATAGTGAATTGGTATGTATCTAATCCAGTCTCAGATCCTTTCTAGGTTTTGCTCTTGGTTTCCCTTTAATTAATGGGCCCCATCTGCTGGGAAATTTCTCCTACTACTTAATACCAACACTCACCAATCACTGTTCCTCTCTTTAAGAGGTTCCATCGCACACTGCTAGGCTGGGCTTACAGGCTTTTATTAACTGTTGTAAAACATTTAAAGAAAAAAAATCCTTAAAGGAGAAAGTTCTAAAGATATTTTATTTGTGGAGATTTTTTTTTTAATGGGATTCTTATACAGTATATACTCTGAGTTCTCTGGAGTGGTTTATTATATTCATTTTGCTAAAAGGGCAATTTTTCTTAAACTGTGAATTGTTGAAGGATAATTAAAGAAAAATGTTTCAACTTAATAAAATCTTTTTGCTGTCCACCTAAGAACACTCAGTTTTCTGAAATGATATAGTTCCTTTAAATAATGGAGAACAAGCAAGGTTAGTCCCTACTATGTGGAACAAGTGGTTGATAATTTGCAATAGTAATTACTCAGAAAATTTTTTCAAAAAGCTTGCAGTGTCCTTGATATGGAAATACAGCTAACAGAGACTGAAGACTATTAAGCCACAACATCTGTTCTAAATGTAGTCAAAATAATACCAACAGTTTCCAAATGGTGAGTTCCCACGCCATCCAAACTGAGAAAATCTATGGATGTATTTATAAGACTGTCGGGATTCCCACTGTTCTGAATAAACTGACACTAGGTCCTACTGTGCATAGGTTGGTTAACATTCATGATAAAAAAATTTTTAAAAAATTAAAAAAATCCCAAATTTTGGGATGAGACTGAACAGATAGTGCTACAAATGAATGCTGCTCTATGTTTATCTACAACATTGTAGATAAACAGAGGAGCTGGCCCCTGCAAGTCTCTTATTGCATCCCACTCTCTGATTCAAGCATGTCCTTACATTTAGGCCTCCAACATGAAAAGGGACGCAGGACAGTGTGCACCAACGTACTTCTTCAGGAATGCAACACAGAAGTTTTCAAAAACAGATGAAGAAACCTAAATCTTATATTTAAAACTCTCCCATCATCCACAGCATCTAAATCTTGGTCTCACGTTTTTCCAGTACTTATAGTAATGGGTAATGTCAAGAGTGAATCCTTGCTCTTTTTGTTTGCTTAAGCAACATTTTATTTTAGTCAAATTTAAGATTTCTCACCAACGGGAAAATGTTCTTTAGATCCTACCTGTCCTTTCTTCGGATCACTGGTGAGAGTGACCAGCAAAATTTAGCAACACATTAATCATCTGTCTGTATTGTTCAAATGTATACACATTGTAACTTCCACTGCTAAAATGGAAGACAACTTTTTTTTCCTTCACTTCTACTGCTTCCTAGTGACCTCCCTTCCATGAAAAGGGCGTTCAGCTCATCATTCCTGTGCTGAGAATTCCCTCCCTCTCCAAGCAGCAAGGTAATTGATCCATTACACCCCACTTGGATCAATCCACTGTCCTAGTCCTATCAAACCAGAGAGGTCTTGTTTAAACTTAGATGCATCCAGTCATAATTTAACCTGTCAGTAAGAAAGAAACCCCAGTAAACATATGGAAGCAGCAGTGGATTAACAAAGAGAAGCCTTGTTCTTAGCGGCTCTAAGCGCAGGCCTTCTTTACTCCTGAATGTTTAAATTCTTCTAATTATTTAAACTTTTTTTTCCTGTAGACACCTGTAAACAACCAGTGAAATAAATGTATGTGTACACACACCTCTCTCTGATTACTTAAAACCAAAAAAGTAATTTCTGCTTCAAATTTGAGACTGAACCTACAGTTTAATTTAATGGAATGCTAATTTTAGCTTAACATAATGCTTCTTTATACATACACATACAGAATTATCTGGTTTGATATAATGTCATAAACGGTATAGTTCTCAGTGTACTCCATACCAGTTTGGCATGTGGCTAAAAGGATGGATCTCTAAACTCTACAGATGGCTGAAAAATTAAGTACTTGAAAATAAATCAATATGATATTAGATAAAAGAGTGACAGTAATGGAGTCATCTGTAACTCCAGCCATTTCAATGACACTTGCATTCACAGTTAACCTCCCTGTTTCACTTTGGCTACCTTCTGAACGACAACCTGGAATGACAAATGGAGAAATGGACTTTTGTAAAGCTTTGTGCATTGACCTTACCCTGCTTCCCCAGAGGCAACGGTTACCTTCTGTACTGAAAGCAGAGTTAGCCTGCATAGTTTTGAAAAGCCCATTTTAAGCACGTATAGAAATAAGAATTTCTGAAGAACAGGAATGACCTCATACTCAAGAAGTAATGCTCAGCAGCTTCAACTACTGAGCAAATGCAGTCTCCTCTGAACTCACTGCAAAATATGAGTTCTCATTCACTATGATAATCCAGTTCCAGTGCTTTGACTCACTAAAAGTAGGTAACAGTGAGCTAAAAGCAGGTAATGACCCTTGGCCCAGAACTTCAACAATTTGTTAAAATACTTTCATTGCTGTATCTTCACTCTTTGTTTGTTGTTCAGTATTTGATACAATGCAAAGATGCTTGGTTTCATATACAACTCCAAACAAATTATTTCCTATAAAGCAATAGCAACCTTTTTCCACTGAACAAAGAAATAAAGTATGTGATGTCAAAGCACAGGAAAGGACAGATGATTCTAAAATTTTAACCTATAAAATTTTGTAGCTAAAATTAAGACAGCAAGATAGGCTGGAAGAAACCAGTAGTGGAGATTACCACACTGATTTCAAGGCCTGTGAAGAAACACAGACACACTCAAAAAATAATCTAGAGACGGGCACTGAGGGAAAAAAGAGATATCCCTGTAACTATCCAATAATGAAAGAAAACTGCACATACTGAAAATGAACCTCCATTAATATAATCTTCCAAAAGATCTTTTCTTTTTTTTTTGTATTAAATTTCAACTCATACATCAAAGGGAGTGAGAACTCAACTGACTGGTTTGCTGCTAAAGAGCTGCAGATTGCTTCTGAATGAAGGAAATTGTGTGGGACTGCACTGTGTTTTTAAAGGTTAGCAAGACACCTTATGCTCCGATATTGTTCTCATTTCATAGGGCTTTTTCTCTTGAGGTTTCATCCCCTTGTAGTTTTCTTACAGTGCAAAGCTGTGAACAAATATGCAATATGATGTATAGCATCGCAAAGATGTAGGTATACAGTATCATTCTACTTCTTCGTTATTTTTACTCTTTTCTTGACCTTTTATTCGTATAATAAAAGCATGTTATTTCTCCAAACTAGAAGAAAGCCAATGAGATGAAGCATCAAATAATAATTGTACCATTGATATTGCATTTAAGTAAGTTCAAGATGTGGCCTTGAAGAAATAAAAATTACCCAAATAGCAAACAGTAACAACAGAAGTTCTATTTTAAAGTTTACTAAAATGCAGCCATCAGAAGTAATTTTTTTGTCAAATAATTTTAATAGAAACTAGATTAAAATGTAATTTGGTTGGGGTTTTTTTTCCTACTTCTTACATCTCGCAAGTGAGGACCAGGACTACTCAGGAAGGTTCAGGTTTGAAAGCTCTCCTGTCTGAAAATGTATCACAGTGTAAGAGCTGCTTTACCATACCAGTCCAACATATGTAAAACCTGACAGGATGGGAGCTGCACTGGTGTTGAAAATATAGTTCAGTTGTCAGATGCTAATTAGACTTTGAAATCCTTCTGGACATCACAATAAATGTGTTAATTTGTATCACATAGGATGGCAGTTTATGAGATTTGTGATGTCTATCTCTGGTAACAGTAAAAGAGCAATAGACCATTTTGATAAAAGGCAGAATTGTATTACAGTGGGGGTTAATTTCAGTTTTCCCACATCATAAGGTTCTTTTCATCCCACATAGTACTCCTTCCAAAAGGAAGGATAAAGTAAAAACTGCTTGACACACCTCAGAATTCCTGGACTTTACCAAAAGCTGTGCAAAGCAACAAGTTTCTTCTGCTTCAAAATTTTCTGTGACATTTTAGGGTTTCTAGATATAATTTGGATAAAATCCTCCCCCTCAAAGTATCCACTTCCCATCTTCCTATGACCCTACTTCCAACTTCTGCTCCTACACTTCTGCATAAAGAAGTAACTGTGCTCCTCAGTCTTCCAAAGGTTTCTGGGAATAGGAAATAGACAACTGAATACCATGTTCTCCACTTACGTCCCATTTCAGAATTACCATACAGACAAATTATCATTCTTAGTTCAGTTTTTCCAAAAGCAGTCCTGGTGGCATAATCCAAGAGGGCTATAGACTCTTTAAAAGCATTACATCAATTTAGGCTTTGATAGCAGTACTGACATAGCAAAATATCTAGTGTTTTCTGGAAAAAGCCTATCAGATTGCTTCTCCCAAAATGTTTTGCTGCAAGTTATGAAGTAGAGGTATGGGAATACAGCTCAAGCAGACACGAACTCTGACTTCTCTTACATGATGTGAACTTTTTCTTGTAATGATGTGTTGCCAAAGAGACTTACTGAACTGACCACTGCTTCATTGACTGAGCTCGATAGCAACTACTGTCAGAAAGCCAAGTGAATGGCATTTTCTCCAAAGGTTAGATGCTATCAAAGGAAACAAAACCATTCATGTTGACACCTGTGAACTTTGCAAACAAGAAAGTGATCCCACTATCCACACTCCCTGAAGACATTTCTCACTTTCTCCTCAGGCATGGTTTCTGGATTACTGGAATGTACCAGGATCCACTACAGGTTGTCTGCTGGCAATACGGAGGCATGTCCTTATATACCACAAACACGTTCTCCAAAATCCTCGTTCTTTTTTTCTTTGTAAATATCCTGGTGACAAATTAAATGCCCAAATAAACAAGCAGAATGAATGCACTTGAATTTTTATCATCTTATGGCAGAGTAAAGGAGGTGAATCAGACTGATGGAAATAGATGTACAAAAATAATGTAATGAAAAGAAATTACTTCAAAGGTAAGAAATGTGATCATTTTAACTTGGCATATAAAATGTTTATTCTACAAAAATAAGGGAAAGCATCAGAGAATTCAACTTCCCTTTACACAGTAAAATTTACTAGTATTTCAAAAAACTTCTAACAACATACATAGAATAAGCAACTAACAGTAGAGTCGATGGAGGGGAAAATACCTGAGTACAATAATTCTTTGAAAACTGCTCTCTGCATTATCTATCACTTAATTACCTGAGTTCTTTCTGACAGTACATACGCCTATAGTACTGAAGGTCATAGCTTCAAAATGTTCTCAGCTTTGTGAGCCTTAGTTTTTGAAATTATTTTTGTATTACTTTGCAGAAATCATCTTACTCAGCTTTAGCTATCTAGAAGCTAAGTGTTTATATAGTTTCCTCCTCCGGTACATAAAGGAAAGACAGTTACAGCAAGTGACTCATTCCAGCTTATGCTAGATATTTGAGACAGCTACAGCAGATGATTCTCTAGGTGTGTCTCTCTTCCTTCACCTCCTACAGAAAAAATGAATTCCAGTCTAAATCCTTCATAAAAAAAATTCTGCTACCTTTACAGCCATTCAAAATGGAAACTATTATCACTCAGAAGAAATCACTCAGATTCTGATGTCTGTGTTCAACATCAAGTGTTACACAATACGCAGTAAGGCTGTATGTGCTGTGCTTATTCTCCCTCCCCAAGTTTGTCCTTCAGCCCACTGACAGTTGAGTATCTAGGCCTGATACAATATATTTACTGATCCAGTATGCCATCCAATCTGTTCTAAATTTGCAAAAGAGAATTAAGTAACCCAAACATAGTAAAAAGAAACGTAAAACATTACCACATCAACTTTCAGCATTTCTCCTACTAAAGTACGTGCATAATGTGCCCTGGTATCAGCCTAGGGGATTCAGTATGATTATCGCCACAGGGAGATCATACTTTCACCTGAATATGGGCCATTTATTTTGCACAAACACCAGGGTGTACAACCAATGTAGCTGTGAATTAGAACACTGTCTTTCACTAAGAAAACCCCATTCAACTTCAACACCACTCTATACAGCAGGGCTACGAAATTCAATTTTCTTTTAATTTCTCTGTCATTCACTTAGCAAAGAAGGGGTATTCCATTTCCATCTATCCTCTTTTGGATATCCTCTCAAAATTTTATTACAATATGTCCTGCTGATTCACCTTTCCCTCTTACTATCCTCTTCTGGTGTAGTGCTGTCGTGTAAGGTTTTGCAGTTTGCATTTGTCTCTGTAATTCAATGGTTATCGGTTGATCCAGCTGCAATCATTTAAGCTGGATCAACCAGCCTCTCCCTTTCAAAAACAAAATTGCTATCATGCTTTTCTGACCTTTTTTCTTTTTTTTCCAATCGCTAGTCACAGTATGGCTAAGGCAAAAACAATTAGAGAAAAGAAAATCTGTACAAAGCCTACAGCCACACACGAGTCATGGAACGGAAACAGTGTAAGACAATCTTCCACAGTCCCTGTGGATGATTATAATACATTCACGTGTGAATTCCCATCACATAACATTTTTTTGACCAGTAGCAGGACACCCTGTTCCAGCTCCTCACTCCCTGTCCTGACTAACACTCCTAACAAAGTCAGTATCAGATGTGTCGTACTGTCAGATAAAACCAGAAATGAGTAGAAACCAGCTAAAGAATTAACAACAGATTAATAGCTGTCTTCTACCTTAAAAAAAATAATTATGACAGTCATTAATTATTATATGAAACTCGCATACAGCAACTTCTGGTTCATTGCATCCAATCAAATTTCGTCACTCATGGAATCTAGTACTTCTGAGGTGTAAAAATTAAAAGTGATTAGTCAGACATTTTTTCCGCTGGAAATAATTCACAAAATAAACATTTACATTGAAACCAGTCCAAATACTACAGAACTCCTTTGGAATAACCAGGTATACAGATGTACTCGTAAGGTTCTGACACCCACTGGTAAATTCTGATTTATTGCTAGAATATTCTGTAATTGACTATGAAAGAACCAACTAATTTTTAAACAATTTTTTGGATCAGATGAGAAGTGACAGAATTCAAGGTTCACATTCCAGCACACCGAGTACTAAACTAAATACCTCCGTTAAATATGGATCTACATTCTTGACTTGCAGTCTTTAAACCTGCCTGATGGAAAATAAAGAATAAGCAGCATTTTTCATCAGGATTTTATCTTGATAAAAAGTCCTTTTTGCAGATACATTTGATATTCATTCTGTTCCTGTAACAGCCTCTGCATCTCAAATGTTATCAAACCCTGGCAGAATCTTTTCATCTTAATAATACAAAAGTAGATTTTGTGTTCTCAACACTATTTTGTTCAGATTATCAATAGGAAAGGTTTGATTGACATAGGGAAAGCAAAAACAGTTCTGATTAAATCTGAGTTTTCTATTTGGGCTGGATTCACAAGGAGAAAAGGTTATCTATCTGTTACGACATATGTCAGACTTTCTGGCCATTATTTTTTATATAGACCTCTGAATTATTATTTTCAGGAAGAAGTGTAGGTAGCCTTGAAGTTCATTCTGCATTTGTGGCTTTGACGAATACCTTCAGTTTATCAAGCAGCCAGATTCTGTCTTTCACTTCTTTTTCAAAGGGGACAACAGTGAACAAGTTATTCAGCCCCCCAAACCAAAACTGATGTGTGTTTCACATTATCCAAACCAACTACAAGGGATTTCATCAAAACACTAAAACAGCAGTTGCCTTCTACTGTTTTTTATTTTACTCCCGTTTAATGTCCACTCTAATTATACCTAACTTTTGGAAGGTAACAATTTTTAAGTTCCTACAAAAATCTCCCTTGCTCTCTCAACATTTTTTTTCCTTTTACAGATTTTCCTATAAATGTGAATCAGTTGCACCTACTGAAAAATTTGTAATTACTGTAATACAGTATTTCCCTGTATTATTCCAAACTATGATCTGGGTTTGTGTATTGCTCAACAACAACTTTAGTGTAAACACATAATGTACAGCAAAGACAAGTATCACTCATAAGTAATAAACAATAATTGGATAAAGTTTCTGTTACAGCTAATGTTTATATTTTGGACTTTATGTTCATGCAATATTCAAAGTAGTTCACAGCTCTCTCTTACTACAGTTCTCCCTTTCCTTGTTCTAAAATGTTAATTTTCAATCATTTCAATGCAGGACGAAAATCCACTGAAGTAAGTTTTAAAGACAAGATCAAAAGACGTCACCAACCTAATCTTTTTAAATTGACTTACAAGTCACAGAACTGGATACAAGTGCCTGTCATACAAACTATTTTTTTTTACCAAAAATTCCAATATACATATAACTTATATTTGCACTGGTCCTGTACCCAGCACTGAACTATTCCAAAATACTATGCTGAATTTCATGATCTTCATACCTTCCATCAAATGGCCAAAGAGCTATAAAAAAGTGTATGTACAGTGTCCTGTAAAAAGAAAAAAATATATTGTAGGCTACTGCATAACACATTCTGTACTTATGAAAATGCCTCAAGCATAAAAAAAAAAAAAACCACCAAGAAAAAGAGGAAAAAAAGTTTGCATTTGCAACTATTCCAGCTGTTGTGTCAAAGTCACCTTTTAGGCTATCTTAACGCTTCAAAACCTTCTCGAACATTCAAACAGATACTTTTATCGAGACACATCTGCAAGCGAGAACTGCATCCTTCTCCATGTTTGTGAAGCTTTCCTTGAAAGGAATTTCATTTCACCTCTTCTCCACGTAGTATCTCCACTGAGAGGAAGTAATCAATTATACCATCAATTTTCTGTACGAAAGAGCCCTGTTCTGTGTAAATACAAGGATTTGTAGGACTTGATAAGTTATGTTACTTGTTACTTAAATTTTCTACTTATGAATACAAAATTTAGTAAACCCTGTAAAGTTTCGTAGTCATAGTAGATAGTCACTATCCAGTGCACAGCATACCTAGGAGTGATTTTCCCTGCACATTTTCCTTGGGTAGGCTTCACAAACAGAGTTTTAACTTCTTTTATGAGAAAGCCTTGCAATTAACTGGGTCATGTTGATAGTATATTTGTTATCACAAGGTAAAGAGTTGACTCAATTTCTCTTTTTTGGCTTTCGCACTTTGGCATTTTGAAACTTTTACTCAAGAGACTAAACTCTGGTTGTGACAGTTATCTCTTCATGAGATGTACTTTCAGAGATCCGTATGTTGTTGCACATTTGCTTCACTTTTCTATTCAGGTATATGGGAAAAACAGTAACTCATTACAGAGTGTAAATACCTTACGAATATCTAGCTAGAAACTAAGTCAATATTGAGCCAGGCTACACAATACTGTATTGATGTAAAGCCCACTGAATAATCTTAGGTGTCCACTGAAGAAAACCTCCTCTGAGGCTCTCCAGATAATATGAAGAGCTGTGTAGATATCTCTCTTCATCCATTTCCATAGCCATGCTATGACCTTCTTTTCATCCAGTATGGAAGGTATTGCGCAGGGACCGTGCTGGACTAACATAGTCAAGCAAATATAAAGAGAATATAAAACTAGCTTTGGATTTATTCCTTCCCTTGCTTTTCCCTGGCCAGAGACATTTAGCCCCGAGTTTTAGCATTTTCTCTTCCCTTCATTTTAGATACAGGGATGCAGTTTACGAATGTGGTTTTATGAATGCAATTCAATTTGAATTACTTTTAAATGGAAAATTTAACAAAATACATCCTACAAGTATCGGCAGGAAATATATTTCAGTGTTTCTGAGAAAAACATTTTACTCCATCAGAAATTTTGAACAGTAATTTTGGAGTTTCAATGAAAAGAAGTAAGAGAAAAATACTGTATTAAAAAGAGATTATAATTTTTGGTTAATTTCATTAAACAACAAAAGAGATGTCTGAAAAACATTGAGTGAGAGACAGCTGTTCAACTGCAGAAGCACAGAAAATGATATAAAGTCACAAAAAAAGGCATCAACTATGTGATTTAAATCCTGAAAAAAATCATACAAAATGTTTTAGCTTTATATTTTTTCCTATTTAAAGATAAATTTGTATAATATAATTTTAAAATATAATACTTTTCCCCCTTTTTAAATATAAATACACTTATTCTTAAAGGGACTTTACATGACACGAGGAAGAGTTTTAACACAGAACATACTAACTTTCTCTGAAGTATTCTCTACTTTGCCACTGAGAAAGAACAGACCCTTAAAACTTCATATGTGTAAAAATGGATTGTGCACGTTGATTCTGTTTGTGGTACATGTACAGATTTCACTCAAGCAGCGAATGCCCTCTGAAAATAAAGCTCCAAAGGGGCTTTGTTTTTTCCATGATAAAATTTTAGATTCTCCCATCTATCTCAAGAAGAATGATGTTCTTCATGAGTAAGATCATTGCAGTTCATTCTGTGAAATTCCACAGTTATCATATCCTCATGTGAATTTAATAAAGCTTAGCCTTAGCTGCTCTTGAACAGCAGCCAAGCATTTGATTTGTTCTATTTCATTTTATTCATTTATATGCATCTTGCTGCCATCTGGAATCATAAAAACAAACAGTTCAAGCAGTTAATGTGTTAAAAAGGGGCAATGAAATAATGAAATATTCCCTTCCGATCGCCCCCCCCTCCCTTTACTCTGTTTCTTTCATATCCATTTCAGAACTCATGTTGCCATTTCCTAATTCCAAAAAGACTTTCTGTAAGAGGATTGTCAGGACAGATGTTGGAACCCTTACACAACTGAGCATGTGCTGTCTTATCCATGTTCAGTGTTTCAAAGCCAAAATACTGTAACTAATAAATCATGCTTGGTAGCTGAAAGTGAACAGATAATTGCGCCATTGTGTATCTTGCATACAGAAAACATCAAAAGAATATTTTTCCCTCCAATTACATTTTCCTTCTTTCATTACTATTGACAGTATTATTCTGTCATTTCTATCTGGTTTTAATATCCAACCTTCATGATAAGTTTCTGAAAAGGTTTGGTTCACTCATTTCTGCGTAAACCAATCACAACTATGTCAACTTATCAGTGTTTTCACTGTTAAAACTAGATGGAATCCAAATAACTCACAACATATTTTTAAAATAAAGACGAATACAGATGTTGATCAGCCATACGTGTGACCAGAAAGCAGCGCGCGTTTGGACTTAACCCTAAAAATGCACATGAATAGATATATTTAAAATATTTACATCTATAAGTAACTTGAATTCATATGGATATTTATGCCTATAAGTAGCGGATCCAAGAAAACAATAAAGATTCTGATTTTCACTGGGACACTTACATATACTTGAGGATCCAGAAATATTAAACATTTGTACTGACACAGAAATGTATTAATCTCAAAGAAATCTGAGAGGATCCCAGAAATAGACTGCACAGGAAAAAGTACTTTCTTGAAAGTATTGACACGGCAAAGAGTCAAATTCTCCCAAATATGCTTGGTTTTCAGCACTAGTTTAAAAGTCGTTTGTATGAATATTCACAGATTCTGTATTAGCAATAATATGCAGCAGCACAAAAGCAGCAGTGTGACGATGCTACATACTACTGCATGCATTAAAACAGAAAGAGTGCAAAAGACACAGACTGAAAAAGATGAAGACGTGTTGGTGAACCACAACGAGAGAGCTGAAGACTGTTCAATATCTAGAAGTGAAGAGGAAGCTGGAGATACAGAATTAAGTGAAAGTGTAAGGAAAGAACTTCTCCTGCAGCTTCCTCTTGTGAAGAGGTTCAGTTTTCTTCTTCAAAATTAAGCCATTTTCAAGATAGGAAAGAGGAATGAAGAAAGAAAAACCACCTGAACACATGAGGGCCTCACTAGAGCTGAATGGAAATTTACACCTCAACCCATCGTGACTTTTTTAACTGGGAAGCCAGGGAACAAGCTTCTTATTCAAGAGCTTACAATACGATCCCTCGAAGTACGATTGAGTATATATGCTGTCTAGGATGCATCGCTCACAGTTGCCAAAGAAACAGAGAGTTACGACTGAAAGAAAATGAATGTGACCTGTGTTAGTGAATTGTGTTCAAAACAGACTTTGCCGGATTTTCTCTCAGGCCCCAGAAAAAGTTTCACTGGTACTCATGCACTTCATATCAATCTGTAAAGTATATACATGTTCTTCCAACAGAAATTCAACACAGCAAGGGAAATTCCAGCTAAGACAAGGAAAAAGTTTTCACCGTGGGGGCAGTCAAATAGGAACTAGTGTTTCAGAAAGGTTTTGGAATCTCCACCCTTAGAGATACTCAGAAGTCAACTGAACAAGGTCCAGAGCAAACTGATCTAAATTAGCCATTATGAGCACCATGACTGAACTAGGTAACTTCCACAGGTCCCTCTGGACCTGAACTATTCTATGATTCCATGATTTGTAATCTTTAAGAACTCTGATATAACAAATAGATGTATATTCTGTGACTCACCAACACATCCTAAATGGTTATAATACATCGTCAAAGGAGATTTATACATCTGATATTAATTCCTTGGGTTGTTATCCCAGTGCTTTTGTCAAACATCAAATTGACACAATGCGAAGTGCAAGAACTTATGTATGTCTGGACTGTTACACAAAAAAAACCCAC
This sequence comes from Opisthocomus hoazin, assembly GCF_030867145.1. Classification (NCBI taxonomy): domain Eukaryota; kingdom Metazoa; phylum Chordata; class Aves; order Opisthocomiformes; family Opisthocomidae; genus Opisthocomus; species Opisthocomus hoazin. The sequence goes on along the minus strand of NC_134427.1, from coordinate 5,300,739 downwards.
CACTGTTTCACTATATTAATATAAAAACAGGGAAACATATAAATAAGACAATCTAAACCCTCTATTAGAGACCAGAAAACAAGAATCTCATAGTGTTAGACCACACAAGTATTCTTCTAAATCATGAAAGAACAAAGAAAATATTTGATGAATAGGATGTGAAGTAACTGGAGTTAGGAAGCTGGCCAAAGGAATAACACATAGAAGTGGTCTTAGAATAAACCTGATGGAGAAAGAGAATTGAGTCAGCAAAGATCACTTATCAGGTATTACCTCACAACGTTGGCCATACAATGGCCAAATAATGTTACTACTTTCTTAAAATGTATTTGTCACATACCTAGAAGTTTTTATCTTCAAGTTAGTAAGTTTGAAGGAATCCTCAAGTCCAATGTTTTCAAAATTAGTAGGTTTGATGATTGTCCCATGTGTAAGTAAACACCAATCTGTTTATCCATGTTTTTTAATTAGCCACAATGTAATTTTGCTAGATTAAAATCAAAATCTGCTTCAGGCCATTAAAAAATGCATTCATCCATGCTACTAAGCAGCATGAAATATCTTAGAATACTCCCTTATAGGGAAAATAAGCATTTGAAAAGTATTGGAAAATTACCTTCTTTTTGTGTGTATGTCTATAGATAAGTTTCTATAGCCAATAAGAGTTAAAAAGGTAAATATTTAGTGTGAAGAACAGAGATCCACATAGAAGTTCTTATCTTACTTACATGCATCTAATGAGACATACTTCTGAAAAGTATTAGATATAACTTACTGCTATTTTGAGGGAGAAAAACAGGATGTTCTTGTAGGATTTCTGGTAAATCCATTGTTCCCACTCAGTTCTAAAAAATATTCTAGATTAAGCTGACTCAGCATGGACTGTAAAGCAGCAAATACAACAATGCTGATTGCTGCTGCTAATAACAATATCAGAGATATCTTTACAAGTGGCACCAGCTCTTAGTTGCAGCTCTCACTGAGTTCTGAGTTTAACACGAATTGGAAGAAACATTTCTTCTACAAATTGTAGTGGCTTTGGCTTCTAACTTTGAAATCAACAGCAATCAAAATCTCAGCAGGCTGTAGAAGTTACTGCCTCCTTTCTCCTAAGCTTGAGAACATAATCCAATGTTTTTCTCCCTTCTTGAAGTTTTGTTTACAAATATACTTATTCAAAATAGAAAAGCACTTTCTCAGTTTCAGTGTGATTCATTGGTATATCTGCTACACACAGTTTCTCGTTAACCCCCTCAACACCAGAGGACTTTGAAAACAGAAGACAGAAGGCAGAAAATGCTTATGCTTTCTTAGTGTATAATTCTAAATATCTATACCTGTATGTTTATGTAATTACAGTAACTGGGTACTTGCAAGCAACAGTACTTGCTTTTTCATTTTTTTAATATATTTCAAGAAATATATTGCAACAAAGCTAGAAGAAAGTTTATTCAATAAATAAAAGCCATAATTTTACCCCGTCAGTCTAAAAATGGAAAAAAGGTAAATCATGCTGTAAACTTTTTGTACCATTCTTAAGAATTTAAGTAGTTTCATCCAGTTAAAACAGCAGAGAAAACTGTACCATATACTTTTCAAGTCTGTTGCTTTTCTCTTTCACTTCCAGTTCAAACTACATTAGTTTTCAGATGGAGGGAAACAAAATCTCTAACAATCAATAAAAAACAGTCAACAACACAACTAGGACATCATACCTTATATTCACAATAATCCTGGTACCAATCAGACTTTTGAACTCAGAGATGAACAGATCCACATGTTCACATACAAAGTTAGCAGGCAACATTCTATTACTTTTATCCGTAACAATAAATCCACACTTGGCCAATTAAGAAAGTATGTCAGAATGTGTCAGATTGTGACTCAAAACTACATCTGCAAAGATCTCCGAGGCAGCACTTTAGATTTTGATAGAGCTATCTCTCCACAATAAAAATTATACACTAACAAGATCTTCCTTTTCTCTCATTCCTTTCTATCCTAATGCCCCCTAGGTCCTGCACATGATCATGACCTTGTCTATACAGACCCTGGCAAATTTGGCTGACAGATCATCATGAAAGATATATAGCACTGAATAGCAGAGGCACAGGTATTTTTCATTTTAGTGGGGGGCAAGAATGAATACTACTATTGTACTCTTACTAGTTTCTTTACATACTTTAAGATGCTTTCTTGTATCCTAGCATTTAAGATTGTACAAAGCACCTTCTCAACACATCACTTCAAATATATAGGATAATTTGAGTGTTCCCCCCACACACGCACACACACACCCCCCAAAGCCACCATACCACACGTAAGCAAGCCAAAATGTCCTCCTAACTTCAAGTCAGATCTTGTAGTACAATTCCACCAACGGCACACTCCCAAACGGACAGAAATTTTGGTATACCATACAATGAGAGAACATTATTCTAAAAATTAACAAAATATTGACACCTATTTCATAAGAAGCTATTTTGTAAGTTCCCCTTCTGCCAGAAAATATTTATCTGTTATTTTGTATTTAATCGTAACTAATTAACTTCTTAAAATTTAAAATATTTAAACTGTTATTTAATACAAGGTATTGGTTAAAGACCTTGTGATACTATTTGGTTAGAATACGAGGATTTTTTCTTTCCCTGAATTGCTTTTCCCCATAAAGCAAGCCTAAGTCATGGACAGCATGTGTTTTCCTGAATAGTTCCAATTACTCAAATACTCTAAAAGTTCAAAGGAATGGAGATTCCGAATTCCATTCACCTGTTTGCAGTACTTCTGTCCCTGGGTCATTTGCTTATCTGAAATTTGAATATCTCCTTCTCTGGAGATATTCAAGACCCACCTGGACAAGGTCCTGTGCAGCCTGCTGTAGGTGACCCTGCTTCGGCAGGGGGGTTGGACTAGATGACCCACAGAGGTCCCTTCCAACCCCTACTATTCTGTGATTCTGTGATTCTGTGAAACACACGTGCACTAGTGCCTGGATAATACCAGAACTGGTCCCCTGTTGTTTCCTTTTTAAGAGAGGAAACAAAGAAGAATTAGCCCATTGATAACTTAGATATGGATCTAGAAAAAGTATTTTTGTGTGGAAAAGTCTAGATTGGAGCCTCTCAGATCCACATTAGTGCCAGCGTGTCTATCTGCCTGCAAGTTGTTTGCCATTGATGCAGACAGATAAAAGGGAAGTTCTTGTACTGCCTAGACAATAAAAAGGAGGAAATTCTTTTGAGGAAAGGCCTTAGATTCAAATTTCATGTCAGACTCTGGTGATCACATCAAGAACAAAGACAAACATCGCAGCCCAGAAGGAAACAGATAATACAAGCAAAGGGCAGTTCATCTATCTGACAGCCATGGACATCTCTCCACAGAGAAAGGATGAAAACTATGCTGAGAAAATAGACCAGAATTCAGCTCATAATTCTTAGCTGCAATTCAGAGATGGGAAATCATACCTCATATCTTTGATATCATCATTCTGATTTTGTTGGAAATAAGTTATTTGAGCTTTAACACACACCTTCCATAAAACAAAAGCCATACTAAATAAAAATTAATAAAACCTATTTAAAGATTGCAGAACGTCAGTAGTACCCCTGAAAAATTCCTGATACACTTAACTTGATATCCATCTGTATGAACATAAATAACATAATTTGAGTTACATGTGTCTATTTATGAAACAAGCAGAGGCTCACAATTTGGAGGAAATACAGAAATGTCATTCTCATGACACTTCCAGTGGCAAGATTTAAGAGAACGAATCTATATGAAAAAAAAAAAAAAGTATTTTGGAATAGTGGGAGACAGTATTGGAATGAGTAAAAGTGAAATAGTGAAAGAAAAAGAACAGAAATTCAAAACTGTACTTCTGATATTGTATCCTAACCTCCAAGTTATCAAGAGTCACTCTCTAATACAGTGAGAACACAGTACAATCTCAGAAGGGAAGACCGACCTTTTCAAATCTGAAAATAATGTGGTAAAGTGAAAACCTTAGTGCTCGGCTCTCTTTTGTAGCTAGATATATTGGGTACTGAGACAGGCACATATCTACAGTTATATTCTATGTAATACATACTGCCTATAAGCTTTGCTAATTGAATACGTGACAAATGCATATATACATCCTCATGCTCTTTCTCTACATACACATGCACACAAAATACATACATACACAGATATATATATATAAGCACTATTTTTCTCTCTAGCTCTAAACACTGTATAAACACTCAGACATACATGTAAACTTTGTTAGAAGATGTGCAACTCTCAGAATTCCTGCTTGGAGCAGATTTCTTTGAGGAAAACATAGACAAAAGAAATGTACCCCTAAGGAGTATGAGGTTTTCAAAGAAACTTATTTCTTTAGATATATTACTAGCAAGCTTTACGGTATTTGACATGTGGTAAAGGTACTTTAATAATTATGGCTCCTAATCACTGTAAAAAATACCAGAATATGTATAGATTTGATGGTGTGCATGCATTAAGCAAACAGACCGGAGGTGTATTTAAAAACATTGCTTCTCCAGAAGGTATAGAAATACAATTATCAAACAAAATTTATTTTAGAAATAGATAAATAAGACATAAAAGGAACAGTGATCAGTAATTCAATATGAAAACCAAAATATATATTAAAAATATTTGTTAAAAAGATTTTACAAATAATATTTAAGACCAGGATATACCATAAACATATGCTTTATGGTAAAATGGGAAATCACTGAATATGTGTAACAAAAAAAAAAACCCCACAGCATTACAGTTTATGTTAAAAAAATCATTCTATTTACATCACAAACCAGCTTTGTTCCTGACAGCACCCTACTGCCCTTCAGCAGTCCTCCACTCAATTAAAGTCAGAAGGATTTAAATCCTCCAAAGTCCGATATATTTTTTGATATGACAGGCAGCTTTCATACAAACTGCAGACTGTGTGCCATAGCTTTTCCTTGGAGTGACTCACTTGATACCAGGGCACGTTTGAGATCAAGTGGCATTGAGCTTTGGTAGATACACATCCATACGGAATCCAGCCATTGACAGCATGACACAGGATGCAGAACAGCAAATCTGAGAGCCATCTTTGGCTGCTGGCATTGTAGACCTAAAAGCAGCGACACGATTAATTTACTCCATAAAAGAGGCAACAAATAAAGCACTATTCTTTTTGGTGAGCCACACATAGCACTGTAACTAACCAAAACCAGACTCTAGGACTTGAACTACAGACACAGACCTGTCTGAACAGACCCACTGAACTGACAGGGCTGGCAACGAGCACCAGATAAAAGGATGAACCTCTTGAGAAGTTTACCGAGATGATAGTGAGTAATAATAACTACAGTCTCAAGTACAATAACATAACTTAGAAAGTTTTGACTGATATGCCAAAGAAAATATAATGAGTGTTCAATTTCAAAAGCAGCGTTTGGTCAACTTGATGATTTTCCCTCTTAGTTTACTCTGACTTCTACGCAGTCAGAAAATCATATTTCTGTAGGTGACAACATTTGAGAAACAGAGTTGGTTTTGACATATGTACACCTAGGTTTGACTCAGGATGTTAATACTCTTTTAAACACCGAAATACCCAAACTAAATACAGAATTCTTTGACTGGCCTCTATTTAGCCTTCGTGTCATTGAAGAGTGTAGAAATTGATATTCGGCACACATACACACTTGGTCAGTGCACGTTAGGCTTTCATGAGACTTTCACGAACCCATTTAACCATCAGAAGGAAGTGAGCTCTCTGAAGAAGCTTACGCCAGTCTATGAAGGAATTAGTTTTTAAAAAGTGATACTTAGATGTAAGAAAATAAAAATCGAAATGGAGGAAACACATGAAACTGAACCACTTACGAGGTCGCTGGCTTTTCCCTTAGTGCATTTGGAGGGTTATTATATTTGGCTGTGCTGACTCATGAGAGAACTAGAAGAGAAAGATTACTGATTTGGACCAATGATCCAACCACTTGATGTACCTTTTGTTTCATATATGAAACTTTTAAAAAGTTTCAAATCATCCGAGATTTTTTTTAAGAATTATTTATTGATATACTAGAATGATATGACCTGTGAAACTCTAGGAAAAATGTAGACCTTCAGCTAGGTTAAATGCAAAAGAACTAGGAATCTCATGAAAAACATTTTCCTCTGCAAGCCCGTAACTGGCACATTTAAATTAGAAAGGTACTTAACAAAGGTTCTCTTCATACTCAGTGTAGGAAGGTAGGCACTTCTAGCGGGCATGCAGTCCTAAAATCAAAATAACTTGATATAGTAGATCTATGTCATTTCACTACTAGAAAAAAAACTGAGGGCAACTATATGTCCACTTGAGATGACCTAGTTACACATTTGAGGTTAGACTAGATTAACCTCGTCCAGTATCTCAACTCAGTATCCCTTGGCTCAAAAAAAAAAGATTCAGTGTAAGCATTGTTTCTTTGGTGCTTTTCTTAATCAAATATTCTTTTTATGTACATGAGTTTTCTCATCAAGGAAACCTAATTATCGTAAGAAAAGAAATCCAAACATTCAAAACCAAAGAAAAACTAGAAACTGAAAGTCTGTAAAAGCATACTATCTTCCTGACAAAAAACTCTACTAGGCGAAAGGGTTACTACTCTTAACAAGTATCTTTGAATGCTTCCCACCACCCACCTACGGAGCACCTAAGCAAACAACTGTAACAGCAACAGGCAGGACCATTCTTTGTTACACTAAACACTAATTCTCAGATAAACTCCTTAGTATATTAGGAATGAAATTTTAACCCAAAGTAACTGGCTGAATTGTGGCATTGAGTCAACAAATGCCATTACTGTATGTCTAACCACTGAAAGCGTTGTTTTTTTAGTTTGAAGCATAAATGCTGCAAGGGTATGATAAATAGGAATAGCAAAACTGTCTTACAGATACATAAACTTCTTCCCAAGCAAACAATTTCATTATTGGAAAGGAAAAGTTTTCTGTTAACAGTCATATCTATAATTATGCAATACAATATGCTAAATTACAATACGTACTTCATTATTCATAGAATTTATTTTACAGATCAAATAGCCAAATACACATCTTTAAAAGAGCCAGATAGCAAATGTGGACGAAACTATAGGCAACAGTCATGGTAGACATTCTGCAGTCCAAGAACTGAGGCAACGTGATTAAGTACAAGCCTATAAATATCTTTACATCAAACATACAGTAACGTGTAAGAATTCCATGTTGTAATCTAATTCATGAACCGTTACTAACTTTTTCTTTAAAAGAAAGTTATATATACTGTATACATCCCAGTTAAAAGCAGTGTCTGTATTTCATTTTATTCTAGCAAACTAATACTACATGTCTTCATATAAGTGCAGAAAACAGGGTTCTTTATACTCCTTTGCTTCCTAAGAGATTTTGCATTGCATATGAAATTCTAATATTATAGATGATACATATTGAGCATTACTCCCTAAAATGTGAGGCAGTATACAAGAACTTGCAACCAATCTGCAAACGAAGCTATGATATTCAAATTTTATTTTCTAAATAAGCCGTGCTAAATAACAAATTATAACATAAAGATTTAAATTTTCAAAAAATTTAACTATATAGAGAAATAATTTTGGAAAAAAAACAATAGTAGGCCATTTTTTTCCCATGTGCTGGCTAACAGTGAAAAAATTATGTATGCTATTCCCTATTTACCACACTGAAAACCAAGCCACTGGATTTATAACTTCCCTTTTTTGGAAATAAAAGTACTTCAAAAGGTTAAATGTATGGCACTTGTTACACAGACATTATCTAGACTTCAGCAAGCAAAATGCAAATTAAATTTTATTTTTAAAAGTTAAGTGAATACTTTCCAGTTATTTAAAAGGTGATTATTTATTACAAAATGTTGTGGATAAGAAAGCAGGAAGTACTAATTTTTTACTACTACTATTGTGCCTATAAAATGAGAAAGCAGTGATGTGATCAATTCTATTTATGATCCATAGCAGCAATATCATCACGAAAAATATTATGGAACAGATATAAATAACACTTCATTCTTTACATGTATAATGGTGCTGTAAGTGACAACAATTCATTTGTTTTTCTTTTAAATGCAGGGAGTATAAAGAACTTTACATTCTCTTTTTAATGTATGAATAAAATTTATTGCTCCCTTTTAATACATATATATAGAAACAAAACTCCTAATCGTTTTAACTAAAATAAATAAGGAAAAAAACTGGGACAAGAAGATGATTACAAGCAAAATAGATTTACCATATTCGCTGACTGTGAAGAAGGGTCACATCACTTTTTTCTTAGCAAAACTACATTATAGAACACTATAGCACAATGTACTAAAATTTCTTTGTCTTTTCTTTTTAAAAAATTCTTGCCCTTGATACCTTTCAGTAGGGCATCTTGAACAGTTCGTCACTTCCAAACCCCTCTGGAGATCAGACGATAAATTTCTTCGGCAATCAGAGACAGGACAAAGGGCTTTCTCGTGCTATTTCCTTGTTTTCATGTTTGCTGGCTTAACATCATTGTGTACACGTACGACTTCAGTATATAACATCAGATGCGATGACGATCAGAGCTGGCAAACAGAGAAACAGCATGAGAAAAGCCCTTTCCTGCATAATTTTCCCCACATATTTGTATAGTTTGTTTCCAAATTTCTACCATGTCAATCACTGTATGGTTTGACAAGTGCTGAACTACTGTGGTTCTAAGTAACCACCCATTTTTGATGTGTGTGTGTGCTTTCAGGTTTCTATACACTAGCAAAGATCTGCAGACATCTATATACACATAGCAAAAATGCTGAAACAGAAGGAGCCACAGAAATGGCTTATTCTACTTTTCTTACTATTTTTTCTCTTTATCAGCTCAAAACCCCAAGCGCGGTTGCAAGATTATAGCTATCAGGAGATTACCATACTACCTAGAACATGTTCTACAGGGTTTAGCAGACTTCATTCAAGAGCATTGTTCCTAAGAGCATAAAATATTTTGATTTGAAGAGTTATTTTGCATCTTTAATCTACATTTATCATCAATAGAGTCCTAAAAATTCACAGAATCAATTATTTCACAGGGAAGCAGGCACTATCAATACCACAGTCACCAAGACACTAGCCACTCACTGGTCAGGAAATTGCTATCAACTGCAGATTATCGAGTGCAATATCTTCTGGGAGAAAATAGGAAAAGAAAGAAGTGTGAAAATTAAACCGCAGTTAAAACAGACCTCATTGTTGGCAATGGTTTATAGCTAGAGGCCATTTAAACACACAAAGTTGGGTCACAAAGAGAAAATAGCAAACTTTCAAGTTACCCCACTGAAAAATGGAGGTGAAACACACTTAATGTTTAGGAAAATTTATGCTGCTACTACCCCAGGGCAAACTGCTGTTGGAAAGAGAGTTGCTTATCATTCTAGCTTGCATAAAAATCACCCAGTTGTTAATGCTGGAACTTCATCTACTAACTTCAGTTTAGACTCAGTCAATGAGTCCTTACTGGGGAAAAAAAAAGCGCCTTTGCTTACTCCACATCAGTTTTCACTTTAGTGTCATATTTAAAATCTTTCATTTTTTCCTCATACAAAACGTTAATTTCTTTTTTCTTCCCATTATTTTTGTCTTCTACTATGTGGCAAGGGGGGCATTTTCCATCTATCTTTCCCTACACTTTTCCAGTGAAAGATATATATTAAAAGAACAATTCTGAAGAAGGTTTTCTTCAAAGTGCTCTACAGAGGAAAAGCGTTTTCTTGACCAGCTTTTTTCAGTAGTACTGCACATGTAAGTAACTGCTCACTGACTCCCGAGTCGCAGACTTTCACTTATCCTTCAGTTAGAAATCGTTCCTCCAGATGCAAATTTCAGTTTCTTGGTGAAATGTATATACATGGCAGCATACCAGAACTACCAGCAAGATTACCACCCAGAAAATTAAGAGAAAATAACAAGAATATTTAGAATCACAGTAAGCAATTTTGAAATGGCTTTTAGGAAGGGCTTATACCAACAACTATTTGGCTGACATTTAGGAGAAAATGTTCTTTGAGTGTAATTTACTCTGTATCTGTCAATGCAAAGTACCAGTATTGTATCTATACCCTTTTACGTACCAGAAGCATCAGCACTGCCTACTGATGATTACAGCATACTAGAGTAAACTCACTAGTCTCAGTGTTCTTAAACAAAACTACAAACCTTGCACCTCAAGATTTACATAACAGGTGAGTTTACAGAGCTATTAGATTCAGGAACAGTGTAATAGTCTTTCAATTCACATCCTAAGCACACCGTTCTCATAGTGAGTGGGAAGCTGCAAGGACATTTCACCACACTGCAAATCAGAACCAGAAAATCAAACACACCGTAACTATAAGCAGGTCTAAGCAGTCGCTAACAGAATCATAGAAGTGAGACAGCAGGCCCCCAAAATCCAATGTATTTTAAATGAGGTCTACTTCCCACTCCGATTTCTATATGCAATATAATGTCTACCTCCAATCAGTTTCTAGCAAACCAGTTCAGCAGAGATCATTGTGTCACCTGAAATTTCTATTCCTATGTATGGATACGCTCACACATGATAGAATCCTGGCAACTAAAATCAACTAATGAAGATTTGCATCAGTAAATTTGAGAAAAAACAATCTGCATAGCTGTTCCCTCCCTCAGTAACTTCCCAAAGATGGTACAGCGTACTAGCAGTGGAGCTGAAGTAACACACAGACCAGAGTCCACTGTGAAGCAGGGAGAACCACCAAAAAGCACGTACTCATAGATTCAGAGCATGACTGCACCTCCCAGCTCTATCAGTGCAAGAGGTGAACTGAAACTGCACCAAGTCCTCCAGTGCTGCTTTCATGAACACTCACGCTTCTTCAGTAACACACTGTCAGAAAAATACTTGTTCTTAAATTCTAGTTTAAAATGACAATACAGACCCTTCCTGAGTGACCGGGTGTTTATTTTTGAAGATTTCTACTCTTCCTGTAGTACGCACTATACCATTTTCAAGTGAAAAGAGCGTCTGAAATAGCATTAATTCAACTAAAGGGACAAGAAGGAGGATGCATGGGAAGTTCTAATGAACCTTTGTGGCAGCAGCTTCTTCGAATCACGCCGTCACAGATAACGTTGTACTCTATAATTATGCATGTTTTGAACAGACAGGTTGATACCTAGACAAGCATTGGAACTGTCTGAATGTTGTTTAAAGTACTTGATTTCAGATTTTAATACTGTGTTACATACTACATGAAAACTAGACTGGAAAAACCTCTCCTTTCATTTCATCATTCCAGTGCAAATGCAAAAACAATTAGAAGATCTGTGTCAGTATGGAATATTTCACACGGTCTGCTCTCAGTAAGGTAAATGTCAGAAGCAATTGAGCTTTTACAAAGTTTGCAGACAGATAAACTTTGAAGGTGTTGTATGTTTTTCTACCAAAGAAATGCATCTTTCTGCTTGGCCCGCAACTATGAAAACAATGAAAATCTGATGACTCTGAAAGTCATCATGATTTTATGAGCCTCCAAATACTCTAATTTGGAAAACCTGCTTATGAATAAGAAGCCCCTTCACAATTTATCACCTGGTAAAACATCCTTAAAAGAATTATCTCTACTACCCCAAAAGAAAGCATACTATTCTGAGGGTCTATGTATTAATTCCTACTGCATAACTTCAAAATAACATGAAGATCTCTATCCTTTGCCCTTTCTCACATCCAAGTACAGCAAAAGCTGGATCTCTCTCCTAGGGGACATCACCATAGGACCATACTTTTCCCTCTTCAACTTCCTGTATTTCATGATTCAGTGTGTCCTCAGCTGCTTCAGGAGTCTCTAATTCCTTCTCCATAAAAATTCATCTGTTGCATCGCTATATTAATTTGTCCACATGACTGCTAAAGGGATATTTTGTTTTTTAGTAGAAAAACTTTTCCATCTTCTCTTGCATGCTTTTTGAGTAGAACTGGTATAATGACTTTCTGTCATTTTATAGATCACTTAGATAAATTTAGCAGTAAAGCAAGACATAATTTCCTTTCTTTAAAGACTTGAATCAATACCATTCAGACAATACACAAAACTTAGAGCTTTAAAAGAAAACATGTATTTTTAGCTTTAACTCAGTATTATTTCAAATATCTAGGTAGAAAGTCTTGCAAGGACAAAACTAGGAACAGCTGAGATGTGCGGCCTTATTAACATCACCACTCATTAGAAACCGAGGAGATATCTTCACAGTGAATATAATCTTTAGTCTCCTTCAGAGAGCTTTTGGCTTATAAAAGGGATGCATTACAGTAATTGTTAGTGATAACTTTTTCTCACATTGGACACCTTATTTTGATTTTTCAAACTAGTACATCTCCCTTTTTGACTGAACTTATTACCCTTCAATTCTCAAGGCTGTCCTACAGTTTTCTGAAAATTCAGAGTGCACGACACAAATGCATCATTAACCACAAACATCCTGTTAGTCTCTGAGGCTAGAGGATGGCGGGACAGCATGGCATCTGAAGTGCTGTGGCAGAAGCTTATTTTTGTTTCGTTTCTCTACTGCCTAACAGTGACAACTCTAAGTTAACCTGCCCTAAGTCGCCTTCTATAGCCCCACAGGAGATAAAACTATACAACCACAATATACAAAACCATGATAGGATTAAGCCTGACTTTGAAATACTTTGCTTGTTTTAACTTTTCATGAAATACAATTCTGCCTTTGTGCTCACGGTCCAACACAAAGGATTTAACTCTAAGTTCTTAAACTGGGCTGTTCTTGCCCAATTTATGTAAATAAATGCATTAATGAAATTATATTGTATTTTAATAATAAAAATGTGAATTAATGTGTTTAAAGGTAAACATTGTTTTCAAATTAAAGGGCCATTGATAGTGAGTAGTTATACTTTCTTTGACAATGTGACCACTTTCATACAGAAAAATAAACCTAAAAGAAGGATGAGGGTAGATTTAACAAAATAAACACTATCATTAATCACTTTTTTATATATTCAGCACATCATACTAATATAATTTCAGGCACAGCTATAATCTGGATAATTAGGATAAACTAATATCAGGTAACGAGTATTAGAGAAACCCCAGTTCTGTTCTGCTCTCGCAGATAGCAAGCCCCTGTCATTGACCTTTCAGGTACAGATAAAAGAACATCTCCAACCAACCTCTGCAGAACAGAATTGCTTTCCATTCTACTTTAAAAGCCCCTTCTGATGAAAGAACTATGCTAGTAAAAACCTAGAGTCATGAGTTTGCTTTCTTTGTTAGCAGCATTACCGCGTGACAAAGTGTATTTGAGCACACAACGGAAGAACATTTTTGGCTCAAAGGAATTATACTAGAACTCTATTGAAAAATCACTTAGGTGAGGCCTACAGAGATCCTGAAAACAGCACCATCCTTCTCAGAGTTCTGAGAGTTCAAAACAAATGAACAAATTAGCAAGAAGCTTTCCTAATGTGTAATTTAAATAAACACATTCAAATAACTTTAATGGTAAATACTCAGATCTCAGAAAGGTACACATTTTTCAGTGTTGTCATGTCTTAGAAACAAGAAATTATTCCCCCCCCCCTTCAATTTTTCTGCTGATGGATCTCAGAAAAAGATGAAAGTTTTATAAAGTGTAGTGATATGGACTACTGCACAGATCTGCATTGGTAAGGGGAATAAAATAAAATAAAATAAAAAATCCTTCCTGCAATTTTCAAAAATTTGACGATTACTTTGAATAAGAAACTTTTTTTAGTCACTTTTTTTTATCACTATAGTGGTTAACAAAACAAAGCCCACAGAAAAAACCCCAAAACCTCAGCTAGAGCAAAAAGCCTAACAGACTCCTGCAGATTTGTTCCTGAGCAACAGTATTAAAATATGTCGTCAATAAAATAAACTCTCCTGAAATATTTTTCTTTAATGATTAATTCATTGACCAATTAAAGCCTAACTAGAAAACTATTTTCATTGAAAATTTCATGACATTTGTGAAGAAAGAGAAGTAAACAGACAAATGGTAAAGCTTTATTATTAATGAAACTTTCCAGAATATGAACAGACATTGGATTCAATTTCCAGTGACTTAAAGCCTTTCTGTAGGGTCCTGAAGAATAAAAGGTACTTTGGTTCTCATTTTCTTTTTAAGTTTTTTAATTTAATTTTAAGCTGATTCTTTAGACATTTCCTTTGCTGCACTGAATTTCTGAGAAGCTAATATGAGGTTTATCAGGCAGATCAGCAAGTAAGAAGAATTATACTGATGCTTCTGATTTTCCCCTAACTTTGCCTGCCAGCTGTGTCATTCCACCAAATTTAAGTAGTCCAGTATGTTTCTAATCTGAAAATGGCACTGAAACTCTCTGAGGAAAATCCTTGCCTGCTTTTGAGAGACCTTGAAGTTATGCCCAAACGAAGGCTGCAATTCTAGACTCCATTAATATTAAGAACCACTTATCAGATCCTGCAAAGCTTTATTGCTTTCCACTTGGCCTAGATTACTTAAATTCTTGAGCATACAATACTACAGAGGACAGCACCATCACCTCTCTCTGCCTCACAGAGCTGCACTAGGTACTGCAGTAATGCAGGAAGGGCCATGCTGCCATCTGCAGTCAGGAATACCCTCCAATGTAGTAATTCACTGCTCAATTTCCTTACAGCCAACAATCATTTTCTTTTAATTTTCTCCCTTAACACTGATGAATCTCGAATTGTGTACTTTTCAATGCCTCGATCAAACATGACCTTTCAAACTTTTAATCCTTTCAGAAAAGGTGATTTTGCAGTGCTTAGAGCTAGAGTTATAGGAAAGTTATAGGCAAAGTAAGAAGGGAAGGAGAAAGAGAGCACCTTAAAATTTCCATTACCTGTCTGGTGTGTATGGGGCCTGGGGTCTTGAAGCCTCCTTGACAACTGCATTCAGAAACACTGTAAGGGTCCGAGCTGCTTGATGAGCACTTGGAGAGTGAGTCACAGCCCACCACAAAGGTGTTATCTAGAGGCAGTTCCTGAATGACATGGTGCTTCTTAGGGGGTACAGGAGTCTCAGGTTTAATTTGAAAGGTGGGCTGTGGAGAAGCAGATTTGTAGTGCTTTGCTAAATCTGGGCTATCAGGCTTAAATGTGGTTGGTGTGGTGGCCCAGTTATATTTTCCCATAGTCTGTTCTTCTAGCTCTACAGGAATGTCTAAAGTGCCATTTATGTGCTCATGGCCAGGATCATCAGGCTTAGATTCTTCAATAGTCACAAAGTTGAGCAGAAGACTTTTTGGAGAGCGCTTCTTCTTCTTCTTCTTTTTCTTGATCTGCCTGTTCTCTTGGTTTGGAGAAACCCATTCACCACTCTGCTTGTTTTTTTGGACAACCTTGTGCCTAGGCGTCTGGCGGCACCGTACTAAAGCAGTAACAAATATTACCAGAATCACTGTCATAGTGCCTGCAATAATAGCAATGATGATCTTGACATAATCATTGGTTTGTGGGGTTATCTCACCATCCCCAATGTTCTGGCCAACTGGAGTTTCCATATTCCTGCGCACTAGCTCTTGTACGTAAGAACTGTTGGAGACTGTCTCATTCACAAACAAATGCACAAGAGCTATAGTATAAAGAGACTCCGGCTGTCCTAGGTCATTGACTTTTATCACCAGCCTGTGCAAGCCATGATCTGATGTAATTACCTTCTCTTTCAAAGTAATATTGCCTGTTAATTGGTCAATTGTAAACAAGCCCCTTGAGTTCCCACCTATGATGCTATAGCGGAGCTCTGCATTCATTCCTGTGTCATTATCAACTGCAAAGACTTTAGTGACTACAGACCCTGGACTGGCTGATGTTGGAACCAACTCATACGAATAATTAGATGAAGGAATAACGAAAACGGGCCTGTTGTCATTTACATCAACAACATTGATGGTCACTTTGGCAGTTGAGGAACGCTGCAGTCTTCCTCCATCCACAGCTTTCACCTGGAAAGTGTATGACCCCTGCTGTTCCCTGTCAAAGGTAATATTAGGTCTTATTACACCAGTAAGTGGATCTATAATGAAATTATCTCTACCATTCAATATAGAGAGAGTGACCGCAGCATTCTCTCCAGAGTCAGCATCTGTAACGGTGATCAGCCCCACTGTGCCATACATGGGTAAGTTTTCTGGCACATAGAAATTATATTCATTATGTGTGAAAGCTGGGCTGTTATCATTCTGGTCCAGGACAGACACTGTCACCGTAGCATTGGTCTGCAAGGGTGGCATCCCATTATCCTTAGCCAGCACAGTGAAGGAGTACCTGTCTTGCTTTTCTCTGTCCAGCTTTCTCACTGCTGTCAGGATGCCTGTACGGCGGTCCAGGTTGAAAATAGGGGGTGCATCAGAACCCAGGATATAGCTGATCTCAGCATTGCGCCCACTGTCAGCATCTGTAGCGCTTATCTTGGTTAGCTGAGTACCAGGAGCATTGTTTTCAGGGATGGAAAGACCTATGATAGGCTGTGTAAAAACCGGGGCATTGTCATTTTCATCTTTAATTTTGATCAGGAGCATTGCAGACTGGTTTAAAGGAGGTTTCCCCGAATCTGAAGCCACTATTTTAATGGCATATTCCCGTGTGGCTTCGTAATCCAGAAATGTGGCTGTCTCCAGGAGAAACTGGTTATCAAACACCGGCTTTAGTCTAAAAGGGACATCGTGATCTGTAAAACAAGTAACTTTTCCATTCAGATCAGCATCCTTGTCCATGACTGTTATCAATGCAATTTTTGTGTTAAGCGGAGCCTTCTCCGACAAAAGCACTGTCCCGTTCACTGGATTGATGATGTATCTCGTGTCTATTGATGGGACATTGTCATTAATATCTGTGACATTAACAGTCACTGTTGCTCTCGATGGAGTTGAACTGCCATCACTTGCTAAAACAGTTAATTTGTGTACAGGGGATTCCTCCCTATCTAGTGGTTCTCTTATAGTGATGAGGCCAGTGGTGTTATCAATGGCAAACAGCCTCTTGGCCAAACTGGAGATTTGATTGCTGAAATAGAAATGGATTTGTGCATTTGAGCCCAGGTCTGCATCAGTGGCATGGAGCTGAGAAACAGAGGTGCCCACTGGAGCGTTTTCTGGAACACTAACTTCAATGTCATTCTCTTTGAAGACTGGGCGATTATCATTCACATCAGTCACTGTGACTTGCAGGATGGCAGTGCTAGATCTTGGAGGGCTTCCACCATCTTCAACTTTAATTTTCATCACATAGGTATCCTTCTGTTCCCTATCCAGGACCTGTTGGACAATCAGTTGAGGCCACTTATCTCCCTCAGGTGTCTCAATTATATCAAGACCAAATACGTTTTGACCCTACAAGACACAGAAAGAACATACTTTAGCACAATAATATACTTAAACAAAGAAACATCTCATTAGCGTTCTGAAATTGTCATGGAATATATAGTTATATATGTACTGTATATATACAGTATGGACATCTTCAACTAGATCAGGAACACACATTTATATATTTACCTTTATTTTGCAATATCTGATTTTGCTTTAAGCTCTAGTGACTTAAGAAAACTTCAGAGTAAATATGCGAAGAAATGAATACTTTAGAAAAATGGGGTGGGGTGTGTGTTTGGAGGGAGTGGTGGTGTGTTTTGTTTTAACTAGTTTCCCTATTTCTACAGAAAAGTTTTTAAATTCCTGGACAGATGTAACTTGGTTTCTCTATTGTATGAGTGAGCGTGTAGAAAAGGAATGAAGCCAAAGTGCAACCATGTCCAAAGGCAAGTCAGTCTGCATACACTGCCATACTTGTAATAACGAACAGCTGCATCCAGCCTGGTTCTTACCCTGATTATTCTGCTTGTCTCTCACCTTTACTCATGTAATTGTATGTGTGTTCTAAACTGATTTGAGACACTTCAGACCAAAAGGAAAGAAAATGTTCCCAGTGTGCAAGGTTCCTTATTTCTCTTTAATTGTAAAAGATTTGTATTCACTGTATCTTGCTACCTACTGTTAAGAGAATGCATTTATAGGTCTAATTCTGTGTAAGGATATTCTTTCATTGATTTGATTTCTCAAAGGCAGAATCGGACCCTACATAAGCAATCATTTAATGGAACTATTCATCCACATTTCAAAAATTACTGTGCCACTTGCACAGTATTTGTGACAACATTAAGTTGCAGCTAGGCAGTCTAAAGTGAACTGGAACACGTTCTGAAACAATAAAACAAATACAGCTTTGGCTTCTTTAGCAGAAGGCACATGAAAATATAAGCCTTGCAAATCGTTTCTAAATCAAGATATACATTTTTTTTTAACCAATGAGGTTAAATTTTAGAATGGTAATTCTATGCTGATCTCTTCACGAAGACAGAGTGCAAATTTCCTCTTCATCTTCAATCTGGCTAGCAGTTATTTGCAATGAATTTCATAATTACTGAGAAACAATGAATTCTATATTCTATGCTTTAACATAGATTTCCAAAAAAAAGTAACAGAAGCTAGAGGGAAAAAAATCTGTCAGCTATCTTTTACTTCTTTATTTGTACACAAGTTGACAGATGGGCACTGATTATTCTGTCATTAGATCCCACAACTAAAACAAACACTTCATATACACTTTGAATACATGCAGCTATACATATGCATACCCATTTCTGCTTTTCCTTAACTATCAAGTAGGAGAAAGATACTTTCCATTATAGCGTACGAGTATGGTATAAAACGTAGAGCTTTGGTTCCCCATCCCTAGCAGCAAACTACTGGAGAAACAGAAAAGAATGCAAAAGGTCTTTTCCAAGTTAATTACAGAATCATAGAATAGGTGGAGTTGGAAGGGGCCTTTAGAGGCCACCCAGCCCAACCCCCCTGCAGTGAGCAGGGACATCTTCAACTGGATCACGTTGCTCAGAGCCCCGTCCAACCTGCCCTTGAATGTTACCAGGGAGGGGGCATCTGCCACCTCTCTGGGCAACCTGTGTCAGGGTTTCACCCCAATTATTAGCACTTGAGTAATTTTCTATGGAAAAATATTATCCAAGACTCTTTCTTGCTATTTATTACAGGTTTATACATCTTTTTCAACAATAAAAAAAGACAAAAAATTATACTTTCTCCTAATTTAAGCAAGCCTATTTCATGTTGTTTAAGGTATAAGGTCAGATGTGATATTATGCTACATTTTAACAATGCATTTTATAAGAACAGAAAGTATTCCCATTCTAAAATTCAAAAAAATAATGAAACATTCAAGAAAAATATTTTTAAGATTATAAATACCTACTTCTCTCCTTTATGAGCAACGAAATCGAGAGGCAAAAATGCTGAGACAAACATGAAGAAAATCCTTCAGGATTAAATTCTTGATGTTGAAGTAAATGGCTCTATCATCATGAAAAACTCAGTGAGGAGAAAATATCCGTTAGGGTCCGATTGTTTTATTGGACTGAACTGTAGCTCAGTCACTATCCCAGTAAACTGAAGGTTTCATTCACATGAGGAAGGGTAGGAGTCCACAGGAAAAGCACAACAGATAATAAACATGTATACAGTACCTTTTGCCATTAAAATGACTGACTGGTAAAAATAATATTCTACATTATTATCTCCATCACTACAGAAGGACGGGAGTAAGAAATGAAAAAGGTTGACTTTTTTAATCTAAAAAGACAGTTTAAGCAATGTAACCTAACTATGTGAGGCAAAACAAGATTATGCCCATCTCAGAGCCAGGATTACCTTTAAGAGGCTCTGGCCCTAATCACAAGATTCTTTATCAGGGCAATAAGCAACTATGTTAGCTTATTCAGTTTTCATAACATCCTTTTCAGTGGAGTCATACACACAGTAGTCTCTGAAATAATGAAACTGGTATTCTTGTTGAACACTCGCTACTATATATTTACCTGATCATTTGTAATGGATCCAAATGTCCTTTTCGGAGCTGTTTTGGGCTGTTGTAAATAAAAAAATTAAAGAGTTTTTTTTAAATTGTAACATTTAGATAGATTAATAAATACATAATCAATGACACATGGACACTTTATGTGATAAGCTAGAGCAGCTTCTAGTATTATGGGCAGGACTGCACGTGAAAGTGCACGTAAAGTCTACACATAACTTGCCTCTAGACATACATATTGCAGTACCACAGTATCTCACCACAGTGTTTTTTTAAATCCATGGGGTATTGGCTACTTAGACGTTGCAATGAATGTTCTTTCAGGCCAGAAATTGTAATATGGGCTTCATTGTTGAGAGGAATGGGAAACGAGACCAGATTCTGGCTAATGGTCATAACAGTAGCATGGTCTGTTGTGTTCAAAACATCTTACGAAACTACACTTGCAGACAAGTAAGTTAACAGAACATAGTAATTTCTTGAAGAAATAGGGAAGGGAAAGAATATTGTGCTAAATAACCATATAAAACCAACTGCTTGTGATACAATGTACTCTGAAATTAAGACAGTCAATTAGTGATTGTTTCTTAAAGCATTATAAACTATATAATTGTATATAATAACTATACATTGTAAATTGACAAAGAACAGATCAACACTGTCCTCAATCTTCATTCAAAATGAGAATTCCGAACCTTCAGAGAAAGACACACGAGCAAAGACAGCTCATTGTTTTGTGTCTACAACTTTGCCCTATACTTATTACCAATACTTATCTTCAGGCACTGTAAACAACAAACGCATTAAAGGATGTATGTTAGTTTAGTTCAAATGAATCTTAAACAAGGGCTAGACAACATGCATATAATAAACTTTTACTAATGTTCTACAGTAATTTATTTCAATAAATACTTCAACAAGCTCAAAGCGCGCACTTCTATTACAAGTCTACAATCCTCTTAAAATCTGCTAGCTTTATTATTTCTAAAAATCTTACTCTGTCTGAAATCTAACATAAGCAGATTTAGAGTGACTACATTATAGCAGGCCAAATGCAGCAATACTGGGAAATAAAATGAACAAAATATTAAAAAGAGAAAATAAGAAAAAAATAAGCAAAAAAAAGCTACAAAGATAAAAACATCAGCTGCCCATTAGAAAATAACTCAGTAATTCATTAATGTAATTACTTAAGAACAAAACCTTTAGCTGAAATGCAATCTTATGCCCAAAGGACCCTAAAATCTTTCCTGAAAGTCCAGAAAATAATGCATGTTTGCTAACTGTTAGTTATTTCAGATGTATCAACACAGAAAACCTTTGCAGGTCTGTTGTAGAATTACAAGATAGGTCCCAGTCACTGTTTCCTTGTCTGTTTTTGTCACGACATACGGAACTGCTCTTTAAATGTACTGTTATATTAGCAAAGAAGAGAGCATGGTAGCACAATTTCAATTCCTAATGCAGAAAACTGGAAAACAGTTATACAGTGAACAGCATTTTTAATAAAAGCTGCAAATTAAACTTGCATTTTTCTTTCAAAGGTGATAGTTTGGATGTGAAAATGTGAATTCCCAAAGCCAAGCTAAAGCCTTAAACACAAAATATTCTACATGATAGGCAATAATGGATGTAAGTTCCTATAATAGGTGCATATTAGTACACTCAGATCTATAATATCATAAGTGTTGTAGCTCTAATAAAGGTCCCTTGTTTGCTATTACTTACACAGTGTGCAATTCACGTGTTTATGCATTGTAGAAGATTAAAATTTGCTAGACAGCTGTCCTGTTTAAAGACTGCACAGTCACCACCATCATCACAACGCACAGCTTACAACTCAAAGTTACCTGAAGTATGTGTTATTAATACCCACAGTTACCTTACGAACCGAGTGACAGTACCCTAAAATTACAAAGGTAAGAAATTTTTATAACACGAATCTCAGCAGATGCAAAGTTGCTTACATATTTGAAACAGTAGCTCTTTGTCAAAACAACTAGAGACTTCTAATGTGTAGGCCAAGATTCCTATGAGTTTTATTCATTTTATGGTTTTCTGTCAGTATCACACACAGTTTCCTTTGAAGCAAGCCAAAGCTTAGCTCTGAACAAACTGAACTTACAGGTTCAAACCCATAGTAAAAGCAGGACTTGGAAGTTTCCAATGATGTGTGAACCTAAAGTGAATTTTCTGCATTCAAAATCCTAATTAGCTCCATCCCTACACAAAAGTTAAGGACATCATTTATTAGCAATGCTTATATCATAACTTGCTATTTTTCCACCTCCAATTATAAAAGAGCTTCTATAAAAATCAAGCACTGCTAAAGATTTCCCCTCCATATATACAACCACACATAAAACTTATTCATCCTATGAAGCAGACAGAAAGCAAAATGCTGTAGATGGGATCAACAGAACATAAGGATAATAATGAACCATTTCATGCTGGAAAGGAACAGAAAAAGTATAACACGGAATGAAGCAGCAGACAATCAATGCATTTGATATGGATTTTCTGAAGAAGAAAGAAAAAAGGCTAGGAGGTACACCTAAACATGAAATTACTTCCTTGGAAATCTGAATTTAATGTTACTACAAAAAGACTGAAACAGTTCTAAGAATTACATCGCTTGAGTCTCCTTAATCTTTTCGGATGATTTGTTCCTTTCTGTAAAGAGTTACTTTCAATCTTGTTATATTCTGAACATTGTGAACTTCATTTTTTAAGATAGATATGATAGACATAATTTTTTCTAACACAGCATATTTTTGCATCCTCCTCAATACTTGGCATCCAATTCTCAGAATGTATTTAATAGACCATGTTAATCTCCATTAAGGAGAAACAATTGGAGACAGTGAATACAGCATTTTTAATATATTTACTTTTTTGCTGCCCTAATTTCTCCAGTCTACACTTCAGCAAGCCAAAACCCCATGCCTAAAACGTGTTAATATTTTTAATCTACAAGCTTTACAAGGGGAAGAACACAAAGAGCTCAAAAGTAGCAATACACACACCTAACATTTTCAAGACTGCACCAGGTTTCAAGTGTAACTCTCTTCCCATATTACATCTTTGGTCTGTGAAATGCTGTTTCAACTTCTCTTTTGAACCACAGATTACAATTAAAAAAAAACAAAACAAAACGCAAAACAAAAGAAAAACCTGAAATTTTTCTTTTAATACAAATTTACTTCACATACCTCTACAAGCTAGGCTAGGACTAACGGTGCATTACTGCATTAACATGATATAAAATTAACAAGACAATTGCTCACAAAAAAGAGGCAGCAGGAACTGGGCTGTCACTTGAATAGTCTTGCACAATGTACTGCAGACATGCAATTATATATTTCAGCCAAATACGCAGCTGCACCACAAAACTTTAAGGAATTTAGCTTCACGATAGTCCTGCTAGATAAATGGTTGTACCACTATCTAAAGATAGGAAATTGAAGTAGAAAGCCATTTTATCAGTTGCCCAAGGTCTGAAAGAGCCAGCCACTTCTGAACTAATAATCATGTTTTAAACCAAACTTTAGAATTTTAAACTTGAAACAAAAGTTCTTTCATTTAGAGACATTTTTCCCAAAAGAAGAAAGGTCAACTGCTGCAGGTAAGGCAATGAGGGAAGTAATCTCCTTCTTAATCTCCTCCATTGTAGTTGTTCAGAAATATTCACAGACATCCTGTTGAACAGGAACCTACATTTTCAAAACACCTGAAGGTGTCCAGATTAAGGTATTATATATGTTGGAGCTTTGCTTTGAATTCCCATGTTTCCACAGGTAGATAAAGCTCCAGTTACCTGACTTGTTCTTCAGAACGTTCCCTGTCTTTGGAGTCACAGTACAGATATATAATGAAGAAAAAAAAAAAGGGATTTATATTAGGCAACAATATATTCAACAAGTGAATTCTGATATCTGCATTATACATGTATGACAACTACATATTTGCTCAATTTCCTAGTTAAGAACAGCAACAGGAACAGAACCAAGTATCTCTAAAAAAGAGAAATAAACGAGTACATGTTTTAGTGATGTAATTCTCTAATATACCACTGTGCTTTTGGAGGTAACAGCTAACAGTTCTGTACTGCTGTTCAGAACAGCTCCTAAATCACCACCTCATTTTGCTTCGACAGCTAACCAAGGTGTCTTAGGCTCCTAATCGCACATTTTAGAGCTTTCAGATGAATGCTGACCAGGTGTTGGTGCAGTGTGAACCTGTAATGCCCTCCTATTCACTACCTGCTCTATAACCAGATCAGTACTTTCAGGCAGAAGGAGATTAAAACCGACAGCCACTTGTATACTAGAAAATAGAAGCAATTGAGACTTTTCTGAAAACTACTTTACCCTAAAGCAGAGACTGTCCAGTATCCTCAGCTTCAAGACCCGCCTGGACAAGGTCCTGTGCAGCCTGCTCTAGGTGACCCTGCTTTGGCAGGGGGGTTGGACTGGATGACCCACAGAGGTCCCTTCCAACCCCTACCATTCTGTGATTCTGTGATTCCAATAATTTCAGTGGGAACTGGGGGTGATGGACACATACGGATTTGGCTCGTGACAAATGGAAAAAGAAAAAATAAGAGAGAGAGAAAATCTTTCTCCTTTGTTAAAAAAGAGTACAAATACTTGCACACCAACATTCATTAAATTAATGTATTGTTATTATCTCATTTCCTTTTACACACACACACACAAAATTTCAGCTAAGCTGCACGATTTCTTTCAATACATGGCATCTTCATTAAGACAAATCCATATCCTAACCTCTGATGCTGTAGCTTTTCCAGGAAGTTATTCAGCAAGATTATCTTATTTGATCTAAGGCCTTTTTAAACTAAAGTTCAGCTGTGAGCAAAACCACTGTATCTTCCACTTATGTTTACACTTTCAGGAAAAAATGTTGACAAAACCTTCAGCTGCATGGTGTGAGTTCCCACCCCCCCCCACCCCCTTTCTGCCTCTCTTCAGGGATCCTAGCATCCAGAAACACAAAGAAAATAAATTAGTAAGATAACATGTTCTCTGCATTTACATCACAAAGACATTTTTTCACATGCAGAGACCACGCTTTAATGCGCGTGTATAACTGCTTTATGAATTATGACATTAAAAAATACACAGCCTTTCTGCAGAAAATTCACAATTCATGTGGGCAAAAATACAACAGAATGAGAAAAAACCTAATATAGTAGTGTTCATTTCTTTCATTTTGAGTAGACCTCCCCGAGCTTTCACAGACAGACTTTAGGAGTTGTAGGCCTGCTGCAAATGCTGCTGAAATGAACAAGATAGTAAGCCTTTCTCAAGACCTCCACCCACTCTTTGCAGAGTTTTGTAAAACTCAAAAGAAGAAAAAGTTCATGTGGGACACAACTACCACAGGATCATTTTCGCTTTTGAAAGAAATGAAGTTACGCTTTTCGAAATAATGAAAGCTTATCCTTTACGTATTATTCTGAGAAAATAACAGTAGAACTACCACATTAAACCATAAAAGCATGTGACATATGTAAGTGCAAGATGCCACTTCACTACACACAGGAAGATAATAAATAGTACTGCAGTTTTAGAGTAATAAATCAGAGACAGTTGCTGAGAAGACACACAGATTGACAGTAAGTACTAAAAATAGTTCCAGAGAGGCTAAAATCTAAAACTCCTTAAATAAAAGACTTTTCAGCATGTTGATCAGGGAATGTAGGGGATAAAGCAAAAACATATTTTCTAGTGCTGGATTTATCGGGAAGACAACTTGTCTTCTTCCTCCTCCAGTGTTACTGACTCCTATTTATCTGAATCAGTAGAACAAAAGTAAGATAAAAAGGAAGAAACATTTCCTTACCATAAGGCAGTAATTCAAATCTGAAAGTCAATTTTGAAAAGAAATATAGTGCTACCTGTGTGTATTGAAAGTTCTACCATATAAACTGTCATGACTTTCTAGTTAACAAGTCATATTCCTAAAAACAGCTTCCCCGTTAGTGGTTTGGGATCAAAAATCTTAAAAGCATATTTGATACATACTTTATAAGTATACTGAAGAACACATATCCTTCTAAAAAAATAAATCCAATCTTACTCTAATTGAAAACACTTGTGCTATCTTGCAGACTTAAAATCAGTGATGAAATTGATACAATTGATTTGTAAGAAATTAAAAAAAAAAGAATATTAGGATGGCACATTTACAGGGGAAACATCAAACACTCATCATTCCATTCCAGCTTTTCTGCTCAGTTTTGGTTCACTGTTTATATTCTCTAGTAGCAGTTCAGTCTTGAATATACACTATAAGTATTGGCTAATGGGCAGGCGTTTTTCCTCCAACAGGAAAAAACATCAAAAAACCCACAGAATCACAGAACACAATAAGCTAACTTTTAGGCATGAAGAACGCCAGCTTCAGAAGGTAAATATAATATCCATCTCCTGTCTCAGTCTCCATCTAGCTTAGTCCCACCAGGTAACATGTATCCTCCAATAAATTGTGAACTGTCTATCCTCTGAGGCTGAGACAAGCTCTTCCACAATTCATGGGAAAAACTGCACAGAGTGGTTACTCGTAGTAGTAAAGTAAATGATGGGGTACTTTATCCACAGGAAAGCTAACACCAGAATAAACAAAATAGCTGAAGTGTTATTTAGCAATATGACTGACCTCACACAAACTGTACTATTCCAGAAAAAGCAAATTAAGCTAAAATGGTTAAAGCCATTTCTGCCCAGTAACGACTCCTGTAATCCAAGTCAGAGAAGAAGCAAGTTTTCCCAGGTCTGGATCCACTAAAAATTCTTTCCTGAGGTTAATTCAATCACTGTTCTAAACCAGATGTTTCCAAATAACAGTATGTACACTGATTGTGGTACAATAAAACTTCATAATATGCACACAGAAACTGGACCTGCAGCCTCTTCCTTAGTGGCAAATATCAACAGCTTTCGGGTAACCAACATGACTTCAACCACCAAGGTGTCAGCCTGGCAAACAAGAACTGAGAACTTTCCCTAGATTCTTCATAACTACTCCACTACGATAATAACCTCAGGTTAAAGACCCATCACAACACCCATAGAATTAATCTTGCTTTGAGACACTTGCTAACAAAGACAGCATCTCCCAGCCACACACAGGTCAGAATTAGGAAAACTGTTGTAAGAAAGCACCCTCTGGGGATGATAACATGCTCTGAATAATTCAATGCGAAGTTTAGCCTTCATATTCTAAAAATGTGATGTAAACAACTGAATTGACCAAACCAAAACTATTAAAATAAATCCACCTAAAATCCACCAAAAATATGTTAACTTATGTCCAACAACTGGGAAACTGACCATCGGCATGGAAAACGAAACACACCTCAAACAATTTAAATTAAACACTCCTCAAACAATTTTTAACTTAGACACAAAGATTTAGCTTATACCTTGATTTCTACACTGAATTAATTTCTGTTTCTTTATTTTAAAGGGTTTAATGTATTCTTAGGAATCTTGCGTATTAAGGTATTAAGCTACGAACAAGAATTTGATTTCTTATGTTTATGAAGCAGTGAGTTAAATGAACAGTTGATTCTCGATTCAAAATTTTTGTTAGGCACATTACTATTTTTAAAACATGCCTAGGACTTTCTAACAACTACTACATCTGTCATTAGTCATCAAATTCATAGATACTGAAATGAGACAAAACAAGTACTCTCCAAGAAAGGATTGCGTCAATTTGTTCATAGAAATCTGCAGGACTTTTCAGAACAACAAAACAGCTTTCAGTTGTTACATGGATTCACAATTTAGAGCACTATCTCAAAATCCTAAAGTGACACTATAAAACTAGTTGCTAAATTTGTCTTGCATTCTACCTACAGAGTCAAAACTCTACCTCTACCTTCAACTAACTTTACCATTACTGTTGGAAGAGGCCTACTCTGGATATATGTGGAAGAACTCATTATAAAATGTAAAATCAAATGAAATCTGTTTTGAAATTCAGCATTATGTATTTTAACAAAACAGCAACCTAGACTAAATTAGTGAAAGTGAGAAAGACAGCTGAAATGACAGAGCTTCTAAGAGGGCTAGGCATTACTAAAGTTTTTCCTTACTATGCTCTTAGGCACAATCTGATGAGTTCCAGCAGCTGCCCGGCAAGAAAAGCCAACCAATCATTCCATACTAACACACAGATTAATGTAGCTCTTTAGTTTTCAGTGATTTCAGAGGCAGGAAGCACACAGCACTATAGCATGAGCTTGCATCTTTTGTTTTATAGTGATACGGAATATTTCAATTGCAAACCATGTCAGAAATTCCCGACCATCGCAATACAACTTACTACCTTAAAACCTTTTCCGATAGATAAACTTGTTCCACCCACTAGTATACAAAAACACCCCCAAAAATATGAGGAGAAAAACCCACTGCGTGTAACTGTTAAATTAGTCAGGTTTTTGTGAGAGGCAGAGTAACAAAAAGCAATTTTCTTTGTTACCTTGCTCATGAAATTCAGTAGCCTGTAGCATATGCTATGCTGTGATAAATATGTAGTCGAACTTCAAACCAATATTCAAAACAGTTTCTGAAAGACTTCACTCTTGTTTATAAGAACTCTTCTAATATTATCTGAACATTACACCAGCAATGAGGAGACTGGTGGTTTTACTGTTTCTTCTGTATGAGTGTCAGATGAGATCTCTACACACACACACACACACACCTGCCATTAATTACTGTGAAAGGTTTCAAACCTTTGAGTGAGGTTTTCAGTCAAACAGAACAGTGAATTATATGCTTACGTATTAATTAATTTTAAATTTATTATAAAAGCTAATCATAAATATGGAAGCATCTAAACCCCCCAGGTTTTAATTACACAAAGGTAAGTTCACTTCTTAAAGAGCCTTGACTGTTCTTCCAGTTCCTTAACATAGGAAAACTTGGGAGAAAACTATTCCTTGAGTAGTACAAAGTTTATCGCCACTGGTTAGCAGAATAAATTCTGCTTATATCTCTGGCCTTTTTTTCTCAGCTTAGCTCAAACCTATGTACATTTCAAATATGAACCAAATTAAATTTATTTCTACTTAATACAATAGGCATGCTTATTTGTGAAAAATGTATTTGCACAGTTCTTGATCTCCTCCATGAGCCTACGAAAAACTATATACACTTTTACATAAAATAATAAAGTTTAATTCCTTCATCACTGTATGCAAAACACATTTCAAAGACAGGGCTGCTTTCATAGTATATAAATGTCACCAGTGTAGTTTCTAACACTTTGCCCATATTCCAAATGCTCAACTTATACAATTTACAATTTTTACTAAATAGGTTCAAAACCCAGCTGGACAAACTGCACATATGAAAAAAATCCAGGTAAGAATATCAGAACCACCACTTGTGGCCAAGAAATCTGTGAGCCTCGAACTGGTGGAAGCTCAGCAATAGCTTGGGAAAATAGGCTTGTGCTGTTCTTACAGTCTCTCCTAAGTATCTGGTATCAACCGTTAGAGACAGGATGCAAGATCACATGAAACTCATTTTCATCCAGCAAGGCCACTCCCAGGTCAAGCCAGTATTATTCACATCACTTAGCTACAAGGAAACTGAGGCACAGAAAGCAGAAGCGACTTATTCACAATGACTCTGCAGGCCAGTAACAAAACCACAATGAGCCAAAGCTCACAGTTCGGTGACTCTCAAAGATCACATCATCACAGTACAGAATATACGCGCTCCAGAAAACAACCCGAAAGCACAAATACTGCTGGTTTAGATACCATTACAAAACAATAACAGGATTTCAAGTCAATTGTACCCTTTTAGAAAACTGTCTAGGCAGTTTGAAAGAAGGCATCACTACTTCTCATACAGCACCGCTCTAAACAATGAAACACATCAGATTGCTTATTTATTCTCTCCAAAAGGTAGCAGAAAGAATGATGATAAAACTGATCTTTTATAGAAGTCATAAACAATGTAAATAATAATCCTGCCACCCACAGAATTATATACCACAGTACTAGAAGAGAGACCGTTGGAATGGTTTGTGTCCTTTCTATTTTTTCATTCAGATTCTTTGAACAATTTTTGTTTATTTCCCCTTCACTATTATTGAAATGTACACGCTTTTGCCTTCTAGGACGCCACCTCACAAGCAACCTTGAAAGCGAGAACCACTACAGAAACAAAATAGTTTCTACTGCTGTCCATGCTGTTTATTGCTGTCATTGTTTAGTACGTAGTAAATAACTGGTCTGGCAGAGATAACTATTTGAGACTTTGAAATCAGAGATGAGGCAAGACTGGAAAGACAGAAGTCCAGCTAAAATTCATATGTGAAGGTGTACAGCAAAGGTCATAAGGTCTTAACACAATGCACTTCAAAATCGGAATAATAAAAACCAAAAAACATCAGAAGCAGACATTAAAACACACGAATAATTTCTTTTTTCTTTAACTTTGTCAAAGGTCCAGTTGGGCATTTAGCATCATTGCCAAGAACTCTGGATGATTCTGGCAGTTGAAGCTTTAAATTATTCAAATGACAATTTTTTATCAGTAAGAGACAACTACTGGACTACTTCAGACGTTAGAAACCCATAAAATTAATCTAAAATCTTACAGAGAACTAGGTAAACTTCAAGGAACTGATTCATGTTCTGGTATTTTACAAGTACAGCAAGCATCTGTGATATTCACATCTTGGATGAGTATTTCTTTTACATGAAACAATAAAAGGCGTGCAACAGTGCTGGAAAGCAGAAAAGTTCTATCAATGTCTTATGGCCTGTTTGTAAACTGAATTTCAGATTATGGTACTCACACTTTGTGTTGGCTTTCAATACAAAGGTCAATTCACCACTGGAAAATACTGATATATCACTGCCAGAATACTATTTTTGAGGTATAGGGAAACAGGATGGGGAACAAAACAGAAGCTACTATTTTGTTTATAACTTTAAATGTGCTACAACAAATAGGTTTCAAAAGTCCCTAATAGAAATGAGAATGAAAATTATATGACTGGGGTTAAAATGAAGAGGAAAAAGTAATCTCAAAGTGGAAAAGCCATATAATATCCCATTCTGAAAAGTACAGAGGAACATCCTGGCTCAAAAGAAAAAGAAAAGGGGGGGAGAAAAAAAGTCAATTTGCTTGATAAAGCAAAGAGAAAAAAATACAATTATTTGACTTTGGAACATCAGCAATAACCAAAGCAATAATACACATCACATTAATAGAGCTAGCAATTATAGCACAATGTGAGAAAAATGTATTTCAATACTGACAGCTGATGACTCAGAATTCATTCCCTTTACCAATGTTTCTTTTTGTTTCTTTAAAATTGTCTGAAATGCTCTTTGCTACATGTCCCAGCTTCAAAAGCTCTACGGGACACCAGTGTTCAGACCAATTGTATTTCTGGGCTAGGGAATATAAATTGCTTTGTAATAAACCTTTCTTTCAGGAATAAAAATAACCATACTAATGCAGTCAAGTGCCACGATCCATGGTTGACACTCAATTTAAATGTATTCTTTGATAGCTAAAAGAATATAATTTTGGACTTTCCTTCTTCTCCTTCCTGTACTTCCTCTTGAAGCTACGGAAAATATTACCTACAGTGTATCTGGGGGAAAATCAGCTATGATTATTTAAATCTCTACCACCAACACCCAATATTAGAAAGCTAATAGCAAAATTAAAACATTATTTTTGTAAAAGCTTCTTTAATATTTTAACTGTGTGTTCAATGAAACTACCTCTCCTATTTTCAAAACATATCTTGGAAATCTTCGTGTCTCCCAAAAACAGAGGTCACAGAAAAGTGAGTTGAACAGAGGAAAAACCTGAAAGTTTTGTGACTATTATCATTCACCTTTATTTTTTCTTTTCTTTACTGAATATTTTGAAAATAGTATTTTTTTATTATCTCATATGTACATGTGAAAAAGACAACTATTTGTGAATAACTTGGAATTTTTAACAATAATAAATTGAATAATTTTAGGATTTGAATGAGTCTGCTGGAAACCTAATCCAAGGTTTCTCAAGACAGACATCCAAAATACAAGGTTTATCATGACAGAGATGAAAAACACAAGTAAACTTTTTATTGCTGCCTGCATTACAATAACTAAAAGAAGCAGAATATAATCATCCTCACAAAATTATTCCTAAACTAGAATTACTACAGATCCACAGAACTTCTACGTCCCATGCAGCAATACAGAGTATGATTAGTTAATTTTCTTCTAGAATTGTGATAATTATTTTTAATTTGGTCAAAAATATAATGTTCTTTAAATGTAACATGGTTCATGCTTGGATGGTGATACCTCTTGATGCCTTTATTAATAAGGTTATTTAGTAACAAACGAGTTTACTGACAAACTTTTTAACAAAGAAAACTACCTCAAAAAATTAAAAATCCTGTTGGATACATTGGTGGTGACTACTATATTGAGCAGAAAATCAGAGTTAGTTTCACTAACATAATTAATAAATAAATGTTCTGAAATTCAGAAACCAATGTCATGTCATTCTTTAAAGATAAAACAGGGGTCAAAGATAAGCTTCTTTATTCATAGATACTGACACTGAATTTACACAAAATAATGTACCAGCACAATGGTGGTAAACTCTCAGGGTATTTTGAAAAGGCTCCTACCTCCTTCCTTTGTGACATACAAAATATGAAGTCTTTAAAATACTGCAGATTTCATGACAGTAGTAAAGATTATGGGTGCAGTTTATTTCGTCCTAAGTGCACTGTTAGCAACCTGCCAGAATAAAAGATCTTCCATATATAAAATTGCTAAATATATATACAGTTTAAGCCACAACTATTTCTTCTATTGCGTCTGAGAAAAAGTTCCCAGAAGAGGTGATTTGTTAGCACTGGTCTCTCCTATCAGATTCGGGGAAAGGGAACAGTCAGGAACTTGGAGGCCTCTGCACCTGAGTACTTCAGTGGCAAATTTGGGGTTCATTTCTACATATAGTTTTGAAAATTGTACTGATTTTAAAAACTGTGTATATGGGTTAAATAATGATTAGGAGCTGCTTTTATAATTGATAAAAGCATTTTCTCCTCAAAAACACTGATACATTTATTTCATTTCAGACTGTGAAGGTATTAATTTTTTCAAAGACTGAATTTCAATGTTAGATTGTCATGAGGAAAGCAAATCATAGCAGTAAAAATTTATATTTCAATTTAGAATTTTCTACTCACATATATTTTTAAATATAGCCCCAGGAAGAGTGTGAAATATGTTGAGACACAGTGCACATTTCTGCTGTTCTAACACAAATCAATTTTCCAAGTAGTGATATACTTCTACAAAAGAAATCTACCTGCAACTGTAACAGCAGCATACTCTCTGCTGACATCCAACTAAAACTGTTGTCTTCCTGCTTGCATCTTGAAGAAAGGAGAAAACAGAAAAAGTCAAATCAAATAAAAAGAATAGTTTCTTACCCTCTGAGGAGGATTTTATGGCAAGCATAACACAAGGAAAAGTTAGAGACTCATGGCAGCTTTTACTGAAATCAAACGAAGTCTTGATCAAGCGACCGGTAACTCAACCATGGCTTCAGTTTTAACTTTCACAGAGATCTTCCTAGAGAATTTTATTGTTTATTTGCACTTATAAAATGCTTAGCCAATAATTTTTGCCATTAATTTATTGGTGGGAAAAAAAATCTCATCTTCAGTGATCCTTTTGGTACTTTTTGAAGTATTTTTAACTGTCTACATCCACATGCTTCATAAACCCTCAGAAGTCTCAAATTCTCTTAAGCCAGACTTATTTTGAGCTGGTAACACTGATTTGTTTTTTTCCTCCAAGTAGCTCATAAGACAGGTATCCAAAACCAAATAAGCACATTAAAAACCCCCCTGCACCCCAGGTAACCATCACCAGCATCTAAACCTATAGAAAATGGCAAAAAGAAGTTTACAGTATACTGTTGCTTGTTTGAAACCTTCAAAGACCTTCAGAAAGTTCAGTTAAGGAGTGAACTTACTTTAAAACTTATAATATACAAATGACATATGGAAAACCCTGTTGCTGCCGTACATTCTACACCTGTAGTCAATTCAGATATTGCCAGCATTAGAAATCCTGGCAACTTGTAAAGATTTTAAAACTATTCAGAAAAAAACAAAACTAAGTCAAGTCTGGAAAAGTCAGTTGAACATCAAATATGAGGTAATTAATTTGGAATAATCTTCTATAAATTTTCCTCAGACGTGCATTACATTGCTGCTGTACAGTAAACATAAAAATTCACCATTCACGTCACAATACTTCAGTGTACCTGCTTAAGAATACAACATGCTTTTTGTAACTTTGCTTGACATTGCATATTTGCAGTTCCAATATTCTGCATATATGCAAACCAAACTATAATTTTATTGAGATACATGGGGTTTTTATTGCGATTTACTGTTGACATCATTGTAGATTGTGTAACTGGTGAATTCGCTTCACATAAATGAAACTGAAGTCCTTATTCAATATATTTTGGGAAAATATTAATTTCTAAGTATTGTCTATAGTTAGTTTCAAGTAAAGAAATCTGTAGTCTATTATGCTCAGAAAGCATCACCACATCTGTGTTGACATACTGATCTGTCTGGACATCAGGAAAAGATAATATTCATATAAGATAGATGAAGATCTCCATTTGACAGATTTGTGCCTTCCAGCTTGAGTCTCTCATCCTTCCCACACAGAGACATGCTAAGTTATATATTATTGTTTCATGACAGCTAGTGTGAAAATCAGAGCCTTGAATGCAAAAAGATACACCAACTTGTCCCTCACCCTAACTCACTGAACTTCCCGTGCCTGGAAGCAAGACTTCCTCCCCCAGTCTTCAGTCAATCCCCCAAAGGGAATTCAGGATAATGGAACCTGACAGTTTTACAGTAATAATGCCATAAACCACCCTAAAGGAGCCTTGTATCAACCAACAAGAAGCAATTACCTTGACTCTTGACTCACTGTCACCAGTCAGCAGTAGAGTTTTATCTACCTAGAGACACTAATTCACAGCTGTAAGAATGCAAATCAGATATTTTCCCCTTTAAAAATCAGACCCAGTGACTTTTTCAGAACAGTGTTCACAGATGACCACTTATCTGTCCAGATCTCTCTAGACCAATTACTACTGAGCAATATTTTTATTCTACTACCAAACCTTCTCATAAGGATTACATACTTTGATATTTCAGATCGTAAGAAAAATGAGTAAATGGGGAGGGCTTTGTAAGAAGGTGGATGTTGAACTACACCATAAAATAATGAAAACAGTCGTATGATGCAAAGGTGATGTAAAAAGATTCCAAGGTAAGTGAGCTATGTAATGTGAAGTTTTGGTGTTGCGTTTTTTTTTTTTTAATTCCTTATGTTCCTAAAGCTAAGGAATTAGAAAACAGTGAGAAGCAAATATATTTCACTACATGTCCATGCATAACGACGAATGTAAGGGATAAGAATCCTGCCTACAAATATTCATATTTTCTCCCCCAGTCCACCTTCTAGGTTCATCTGTAATTACTAACAGGAAATAAGATTAAAATGAACGTTATTTGTCGCTTTCATATATTTGCAGGTGAGTTTTGGAAGATTTTTGGATGTCACTTAGCACTCATATGCATCCCGCAAGTCTCTACCTCATTTTATAGTTTCTTTCATCTCTTGTCACACTATCCACAAATCCAGAACTACCTAACCTAAACAACAGAAATGATAGTAGGGAGCCAATTACTTTTCAGCCAAACTAAAAGCTGGGTAAATTCTCTATTCCATTTTATTTGAACTGTTTCTCATTACTTCAACATCTTTTATATCAGAAGGAAACCAGTAACCAGAAAATTCTGCACATTTTTGATACTAGGATATATTTAAGAACTTTTACAGTTTGCAATACTAACAGATTTTTCCCTCTCTTCTCTCAAGAACAACATAATGGGTTACCTAAATATGTCCTGTCCTAAGTCATTTCATGTGCTCTTTAAAGCATTTATCAAATACTTGCTGTGCACACCTAAACCTTTATTGGATAGGCTCACTACAGGTTTCTTTTATGGGAAGGTACTGGGGTAAATAAAAGTCGTGTGGGGTAAGTCAGGTTGGTATACATGTAAAAACAACAGAAGTGTGCGGGGGGAGGGGATTGTTGCAAAAAACAAGTTCAGAAACAAAGCTATTATCAGGACTAACTGTACCTATCCGACAAAAGCCTGAGTGAAAGAAAAATCGTTAACTTCTGAAAACACACTTACTTTTCAGAAACTGACTTCTAGAGTAAAGGACACTTACAAAGTTAACTCTGAAACTGTTGTATCCAAGTTATTACTTCACTGAAAACCAACTGATCTCAGGTTTCTGGAAGAAAAAGGCTCTTTCCGCAATCAGAGCTTATAGAGTCAGCATCTGAAACTCTGCACAATGGTACTAGGAACGTTAACTAAACCACACGATCAGCAGGAAGTGTTATGCATTTGTGAATAGTTTTAGACTCTGTGAGTCTCAATCTTTCAAAGAATTCAACTTTTATACCAATGCCTGAACTTCCCTGTAGCTGAAGACTAACATTCAAATCTAGCCCTGCTGTGCAGCACATTATTGCTTCATGAGTAAAATAAAACAAATAATAATAAATAAAATAATAAAAATAATAATAAATAAAAAAAAAATCCTAAATTACTTGGAAGGTAGGTGCATCAAGATTTAACAGAAATCTACAACTGCACTTCAACCTCTACAAATGTGTATTAAAGGAAATAAGGTAAGTTTTATGAACACCTTCTATTTGTGAAGTTTGCCATCTCAGCAAGTAGTATTTGTAAGTCTTCAAGGGACTGCTGAAATTCTTGTCACCTTAGATGGTCATTTTCCATGTCTCAGTGGAAAAGACAACAGACAATGAGAAGGAACCACCCACGTGAAAAAACTGAAGCTATGTTACAACATTAAACAAATACACACTGATCTGATAGCAGTAACAGAGAAAGGGAAAGATGTTGCAGTTCTGACCTATTCCCCACTGCCACTGTGCACTTATGAAAAAAGTACTCAGCATCATTCAAAAGACAATCTGTCTCTCCTAGAAAACCTCTCTCTTCCAAAGGGCAGCTAAAAGTTACCTTGGAAATGCAACATGTCCAACTCTCCATATTTATTAAATTACAGGCAATAGAGAGTGACCTTAGAGCTTGACTGGAGTGCAACTCCAGAGCAAAAAAATTCCTAAATCTATTTTTGAGCTCCCTAAATCTATTACCTTCCCCATCTATGATGGCACATGAAACAGGAAAGACATAGTACGGTTCTGCAAATATATGAATTATAATCTGTATGAGCCATTACAATGAAGATGGAAGTTAACCTGTCCTGCAAAGTTATGCTGAATAAAATCCCTATGCTAATTCAGTTAAGGGACTGTGAGGTAAGAAAAACAAGCCATCCCCCCATCCAAGCAGAAACTCAAAATCTTAGTCTAAGCTACTTGTCAGTGGGAGAGAAAAACAAACAAACAAACATTCAAATATTTTTTTAACATACATTTTATTTTCACCTTGTATATAAGCACTGTTAAATCAAAGATTTGTTTTAACAAACCCGTTATTTCTCAATTTTAGTTTCAAATACATAAGTACTATTTTTACCTGGGACATCAATATGCAAGTAATTGATTTTTGTTCTAGTGTCAGTGAATCTTGAAATATCACTGACCAATTAGCCTTTCTCCAATGACAAGGAAGAAATACTGAAAAGTTATTGCCCTTGTCTTATCAGGAAGTCAAGAAATCTCTTATCTGAATGCTGTATTTTCCTGAGTCTATGTAAGTCTGTAAAATGAAAATTCTTGGGATTTTGAATAGCCATCTTTTACAATTCAGCCATATGTCCCTTACATGACTACTAGAATGGGTTGCTAATACAAAAGAAGTTAGAAAGTGCAAAAATACTTTGCTGGTAGTGGGTTACCATAAATCCATGAAGGATTTTTGATAATGGGAGAGTAATGAAGTTGGAATTTACCTAATCTCATTAGTGTCTAACTGCAATATTCAGTAAGACCTGTCAATATTAATAAATGTCTGTTTACATGTAGAAAAAGCTCTGTCTTAGCAGTTTTTTCACAGAAGGCAGATGTTGATAACAACCACCCCAGGCTTTCTGTGACCTATTTAAAGGGCAAATACACCACTTCATTGTCCTCTCACGCTGATGCAGCTTACACAGAAGAATCATCCACATTAATTTCAGTGTGACTAGCTGTGGGATACTCCCTCATTCAAACATGGTTTGAGAGTAAAAGTGAGGGTCGCTGCTTCAGCTTCCGCTTGAAGGAATGAAAGCATAAAAAAGGACAGAAATGAGAGGTTCAAGCAGCTAATCCTTGGGACAGTGATGATGATCTCGTGAACACCTATGTTAAGAAAATGCAAGTCTGTATCACTGTGCCCTGAGTTTGTAGGGACATTAACCATGCTTTTTTCCTTTCTCTCTATGCATTGAACCACTCAGTATTGGTGCAACATTAAAACACAAGCAGGCCATAGTAAAGCTTTGTTTATCTCCTCCACCATTAGTGTTTTTGACTATCAAATTTGTACCACTGCTTACAATATCATTGTCAACAACAATTTCATCAATCTGACTTCCTGGTTCTGATCTAACCACAAATCTAGTCTCACTCTATAATTTTGATTTAACTACTTTCCTAGCTTTCATCTTACATAAAACACATCTCATTCCATTCTTGATTTTCACAGTGTCATTAGTTAGTTGATCCATAACTACTCTGAGGCTCGAAACCAACATAGTTGCAAGAGTGGGCTTGAAATATGATGAAGATTCGTGATCTCCATCTTCCACGGGTCATGGAATTGATAAGCTGTATCAGAAAGAAAGGGAAAGCTTCTATTGAAAGACATCACAAGAGATGATCTACAGTAGCAAGAGGTAACTATCCTCATCAGAGGCAAGACTGACGTGTTGTGAGACTGAGTAAGAATCTATTTTGTCAGATAACAGAGGTATGAATTGACAGCTACAAAAAGATTATATTATTCTAGAAGGAATGCACCACCTGCCTCTGATAAGCAAATACAGGGAAATTACGGTAATAGGTAAGAATAATGGAACCGTAACAGTAACATTAATTTAATTTCCCCTCAAACTGCAACAGATTAATGCAACAATTTATTAGCACACAGGATTAATTCACAGCAGAAGATGCTGTGCTCCTGTAAGAACAGAGTTATGCTTTCACTCGAGTCCACTGCTAGCTGGGTATATTGTGCCTATGCAACATCTAATGTATATGGTATACCTAGTTGACAAGAAATGCTAAGTAATCAATAGAAAGAATTTAATTTAAAACATGGACTTATATGAATCCTTTTGGAAGTACACGTCACTCTCCATTACAGTACTCTGAGCTGTAATTCTAGTCAAAAACTGCTCTGAAACAGGTCCCCTTTTTAACATCTAGGAGGACAAAGAAATGCTTCACACTAAAATCATCACAGTCAAAGCAGAGGCCTGTGACACCTGTAAATTCTAAGTATATTAATCAGGCTATAGTAAATATTAGCTTGCTTTGAACTCAAATATAAGTGTACTGAAATAGTGTAATTAACAACAGCATGTAAGTATTTTTAACTCTGGTGGTATTGCCAGACACAATGTATGTTTTACATCAGTACAGTGTACGTTGTACATCAGTATGTCAGCAATGTGAACACCCTGAAGAGGTGAACAAAGACCTGCAGGTTTAGCTGCCTCCCATTGTGGTTTAACCACAACAGCAATGTTTGTACATTCATGCATAATCAGAAATCACTGCTTCTCAATATCTCATATTAAAATTTGCAGTTGCATCCTGCTGTTTTGACATTACTTCTGTACATGAACGCCAATCTCTCCTTTTCCCTATCAATCCCAGTTTATACTTTGAGTAGTTATCTCAACTGAGACAAAATCATTGTTTTTCCTATCTGGCTATTTCTTTCTCTGACCTATTTCACTGTCTGTCTTAGCTGCCCCTTCTATCACCTCCTACTATCAGTGTTACGCCATTTTTCTGCTGAAACTAGACTTGGAGCTATTTCTTATAAATGCTTTTTCTTTTATTTTTAAATCTCATCTAATTAAGTTCTCCCTCCCTAGCCTTGTTCATAGTAAACACTGTTTACCACTTGCCATTCAGACCCTTAATGCCATCTTATCCATGGTCAGCTTTGGGCATCTCAGCAGAGAAACATGATCCCTTATAACGCTATCCACAACAATTTC
Source organism: Opisthocomus hoazin (assembly GCF_030867145.1). Taxonomy (NCBI): domain Eukaryota; kingdom Metazoa; phylum Chordata; class Aves; order Opisthocomiformes; family Opisthocomidae; genus Opisthocomus; species Opisthocomus hoazin. The sequence goes on along the minus strand of NC_134427.1, from coordinate 5,260,420 downwards.
TTTGGGTAACAGCAAGATGCCTTGCATGACCATTTCCTGGAAACCCTCTTTTCTATGGAGGAAAAAAAAAAAAACCAAAACAAAAACCCCAAAAGGACTTAATGTAATGATAAAGCATCACTACTTTTAAATAATTCAATATTTGTAAACTTTCACCAGAGCAACTCTTGGTCAATTACTAGTGCTATTACCTTGGCTGGGTGGGACATAGTTGCAAATTGTTGCAATTCATTTTCTAAACAAGAAAACAATAAGTACAATTCAAAAGCTATCCAAAAGACATGTCTGGATCCTCCTTTCAAAAAAAAAAAAAAAAACTGTTGTCTTTTTAGAGCTTATGCACTTCAGACAGTGTATAGCTGAATCGTAGACACCTAGAAAGTTCTGAAGTTGCAGTATTATAAAACAGTTACATATAAATAACTTATTTTCTATTAAGGTACATTTTGAGAAAATGCAGGTGGGCAAAAAATACATGAATGCTAATTTAAGTGGTAATCAACGCACTCTCTTGTTTTAAATATATCAAATCCTGTGTTAGGAAACTTGAGTAATGCTGAATCCAAAATACAAGAATACCTTTTTAGAAGGTCTGGTTTTTGTCTATTTTAAAAGGATTTTTAGAAAGAGGCAGGAGGTTAAAATATTATGGAAGTCTGCCCTATAGTTAAAAGACTTAATCTTTAATTATCTGCTTTGTGAAAGAAACTGAATACAATTATACACAAACTTTTTCCCACACTTTGAGAGGGGCAGTAAGGTAAGTGTAACAAAGTGAGGAAATAACACCTGAATGTTACCTTCCCAAAGAGATACAAAGTTGCTGAAAACATGTTAAAACATATAAACTATTCAGCTAAGTTTGTTGTGAGAAGTTTATTCATTTTTAGAAATTGCTATGGTAAAAATCTCTTTATCTTCTGACAAAATAGGCCTGCCTTCACACAGACGATAAGCACACTTCAGATATATTTCACTTTTTAAAAAAGCTTAACTGAAGAACTTTCTCTTCATTGCACAGCTTGTCAATTTGCTATTACTTTGCCCAAAATGTAGAGCAACACATTTCACTCTGTTGCTGCGTGCATACTAAAGCATCAGCCTTTGTGCTTCTACAAAGTGACTTGCATATCTTATCATCTCCCACTCCTCTGTCATCCTCCAAGTATGCCGCTCTGCCCATCATCCTCGTATCTGGTGCTTCGCAAAATTCTCCACAACACTGTCAGATCAGCCCTGCTAGACTCGTCCTGTTTAGAAGGCAAGACAGTTTCATGTGCTGCCATTTCCCCACTTTTCTGTATGCTGGTTACAAAAGGAAGGAAAAGGTCAACACATGTCAGAAGACAGGGGACATCAGTATCTTCAGAGCATACCCCAGAAAACAGCATCGGATAACGCACATGAGAAGATAGTTTTAGGAGAAACGGCAAGCCACATCATCCTTGTGTGCCTGTCACCCTCCCTCCTAGTATTTCAGTGTAACCCAGGAAGAATTCTCAGGCATCACAACACTTCCCTTCCTTTTGCATCTCCCCCTGCTTCCCCAGTGACAGATGGACCTTTGTATGTGCTACATTCCCTGCCTGCTCACCAGAATCCTTCGTTTCTACTACTTTTTTTCTCCCCCTTCTTACATGATCACTTCTGGTATTAACTTTGTAAAAACTACCAGTGGAAAGGCACCTGGACATTACTATTCCAAATGGTGTTTGGCTGTCATAAACTGCTTCTTGGTTTTACAGATAATTTAAGGTATGTGAAACTGCTGGCTTATTTAAAGGCAGTGAATCTATAACTCAAAAAGTACCTGACCAACCGGCATGCAAGAGAAAAATGCAATTAATTCGTTCAGGAGATCTGTCCATAGGGCTGTGACTTTACAAATTATTTTAGTTGGGGCACATCTAGCACAAGAATTCAGAACTCTCAGTCCATACCACTGTGTGTTTATCCACATCACCTTGCTTTCCTTTATGTGTCAAAAGCAGTTTCTCAGAGACACTTGAATAAACATGTAACTGGTCTTTTTTCATGTCTTTTCTCTTAATTCAAATACCAATTTTATTTTTTTTAATTATTTGCAGATCTCTCTGTGAAACTTGGTGCTCTGGCAGACCATCTCATCTCACATTAGATCTTTAGACAAGACCTTTCGCCCTACACTACTTCTGGTACAGAGCTGTTGCTTGTATTTTAGATGAGCTCCCACTTGTGTGATACAAATATGTTATCATTCTGCTGATCTGTTACATTCTGTTTCTGAACACACAGTCCAAAAATAAACTCACAAAACAAGACTGGTATTGTGGTGATCTGAACTGTTGCTCACTCAATCCCAGGGACTTCCGATTTTGCTGTTGTTTTTTTTCTCCTCTTCCCAGAATAACAGCACATTTCTCTCATATATTAACTAACATTTCTCTATTCAAATTGTTTATTATTTTGCCACATTTTGTCTGTAGCCCTGGCTTTTTTATTATTTTCTACTTTTACTGTTATTTATGTAATACGCTGTTACTCATTCCCCAGATTCTCATTTAAAATGTCAAATAAAGACTGCATCCTACTGGACGCATCTGGTTAGCTATCTAAAAAAACCCCAAAAACCCAAACATGTAGATCTGTCTGCTCTTAATTTACCCTAGGAATTTAAAATTTTTAATGAGATTACTACAAAGACCTCCAACTTTGTAGTAAGTTCTTGAACAGCTTTAAATTCCTAGGCTACACTGAGAGCAGACAGACATTTGTGGGCTTTTTTTTATTTTATGTTATGATAGCTAACCAGCAGTGTCCAGTGGGTTGCAGATTTCCAGAACAGACTTTAATGTCTTTGTCACTAGTTAGTACACACGCTGCCACAACTACTTCAGATTGTAAGGAATTTAAAAGAGTTAAAATGAGGCAGCGTTTCATTTTCGCTAAACTGCTAGTAAGTACCAATATCAGTGAATATTGGCTATCAAGTCAATCAAACAATATATTGGTCTGCATAGTCTATATTCTTCCAGTCAGTAAAGAGGGTGTCAGATTGGTTGCTGAGAGTCAAACCACCCAACAGTTCCCTATTCCAAATCACGAGAAGTAAAGACATTTTCAGCTTCCCACATCATAACCCAACACTTTTAGGATAAGTTACTTATTCTAAACTCTCTACTTAAGCAAACTCAAATGAAAGTAATCCTTTATTTAGCATTCACATGCTCTTACACACCACCTGTTTACACATTATTCTTTTGCTCCCTAACTGCAGTTCTTTTGTCATTTGCTAGAAAGAGTAAAAGAAGCAAGAATACGAGGTATCTGCCTTTGCAGAGCCATTGGCACTGCTATCCTCGCATTCATGCATATCTTGGACTCTGTCCTGCCCAGGCATTATGCCTGCCCAAACATCACAAAGCTGCTTTAACAAATGGATTCTTTTTCATTCTGCAATAGGTCATCAGCATAGAGATGAGTACCACATAAGCTTCTGGGCTAAGTTCTACTGCTCCAATCTTAACAGTCATGCAAGTGGGAGACACAAACCCAGTGCAAAATATTATTGCACTCGGTGCTCTCATGTTGGTGGCAATAAAACCGCATCTTTAACAGTCCAAGAAGACTGTTCACCAAAGTGTACAAACACTTTGAATGCTAGTAGAGAGTTCATAAAGACATGTACGTTTCATCATACTGTTACACAGACAGACATGCACACATAAACAGCTTTCCACAAAGTGAAAATACGATGCACTAGAAAGCGCTCAAGGGTATAGATTAACTTTTCAAGACAGGTATCTGCAGTGTACTACCATGGCACACAGCTTCAGACTTCTGATGGGTTGATGAGGACTGGCAACATTTGTGGGAAGACAGTAACACAAAGAGTAACATAGAAAAATAGAAGAAACCCACCTTAAGGAGTTCATAATGTTGAATACCATTCACACCAATGTCTGGATCAATGGCAGATGGGACAGAATAGCGAGAATTAATTGCTGTGTTTTCAGGGATAGAGATGTTAATAACTGTTGAGGGGAAAAGAGGGGCATTGTCATTTATATCCTCTATTAGAAATCTGATCTTGACCAGTCTGAAGACTTCATCAGGCAAAACGGCAACCTCCACCTCATAAAAGCAGCGATTCTCACTAAAGATGCCAGAGCACAGCTTCTCTCGGTCTATGCGGTTTGCAGTTGTGAATATCTCACCAGTGTTCTCCTCCACCCGTACTAAGGGTACATCCCCAGTCTTATACACAAGTTTGAACTGTAGCGGCGAGGAAAGGGGCACATCTGGGTCCAGTGTTAGGTTAAGATCCTTGAGCAAATTGCCAATGAGGACATTTTCAGGCAGTTCTTCCCGCACGGTATAATTCTTCTCCTGTGCGCCAGATTGAAATACAATACAGGCTAATAAGACTGCCAAGAGGTAGGTTCCAGACAGCAAGTCCATCTCCAGAATGACTAATGAGTATTCGTGTAGAACACCAAGAGTAGCTGGAAAAAGGAAAAGAAAAAAAGAAAAATTCATGAAAAATTTACAGAATATTGTGTTCTTGAAGTGATAAAGGCATGAAAGGAGTACCTTTCCTATACAGACAACCTGAACTGTTTGAAAACCCTATTAGTAAAGTGATATTTGACTTAACAATCCTTTATAAAATGTAAAAAATTTCTTCCACAATTTCTTACTTAATACTGTTTATTAAACACTGAGGTAAGAACCTTATAACTGGATTAGAGTGAATGAACAAATAAATACAAAAATCCCTATTTCCAACACAAGACTGTCCTTTGAACCCTCTGCCTCATTGTCCTCAAATTTTTGTTTCCAAAGAAAAAAGTAGGTAAGAAGTTTGCAAGCAACCGTCTGCTAAGAACCCAGTCTTTTTATACCTCTTGCTCAGAGACGGGAAACCAAGAACATTTGTCTTAATTTTCCCCCAAGTTGTGCACTAACAAAATTATGTAATACTTGTTAACTGCAAAGAAATCTGGCTATTTTTAATATAGGAACTTAAATTGGCAAGAAAACGTTACCTAGATGGAGTCTGGTAAACTTCAGACAACAGTGGGTGGAAATCTGTCTAACACAGGGACACGACTACAGCAGTTCCGTTCTTTAAGGTCATAAGATCTGATATGATCTTTGCAAGTAAACATAAATACTAGTACTTAACTCACTGAAATTTGGATTATGCGTCTAAAGAGCAGTGCACAAATTCCAACACAGAAGGAGAACAACAAATCATCAAAAGTTTTTGATGCAGAACTAAGTCTAACAGACTTTTCTTGCAGGAAGGGTAACTTGTAACCCTTTTAGTTCCCCAACTGCACAGCATATTGGCAGATAGTCTCTAAGGATACTTGTCATTAATGTCCAAGACAATTGAGATTTCTTCTACTGTCTTCAATTTCAGAGAAAAAAAGAAAAAAAAATAAAGAGACAGACTATGCAGCAATAATTTATCTTCTGGTACGTGACAACATTATTACACCTCCTGAAGAATGAACTGTAAGAAATTTCGTATAATTTTAAATCTGGTGATGTCTGCTCACGTATGAGCTAAGTACTCCAAGATACCAATACCTTTAAAGTGATATACAGATTTGTTCTGGGCTGAAAAAAAGCCTGCAGTTTTCAGCCTAGTTTCTGAATAGCAATATATTCTCCTCTCAAGATTGTTAACAATCTCAAGAAAGGTGGAAGTAGAATGGGATTACTCATAGGTACATACAAATCTCTATGTACCTACAGCATTCAGCTGAGAACTTTTAGAGAAAAACCATGTATAGATTATATTGCTTTGCCTAATGTTCGCAGAATTTTGCCCTTCCAGAATTAGGATAATCTGGAACATCATTTCTATAAGGTAAATGTTGAAGAGTTCCATCTAAAATTACTTTTTTTTAGTTAATGAAATTGTAGCTTCTTCCAGCTTAGCATCTTTTTCAAATATACCTGTACTAACTCATGTACATTATTTTCATTGTGCACGTAAAAAATTTTTTTTTTCTGATTTTAATCCCCCTGTCATAGCATAGATTGATTTACTCCTGCAGACCAAGTTGCAGTGCTTGAAGAAATTACTGAAGCCAGTAATTGGCTTCACCTGTTAGCTACTGCCTTTCAGCAGTACTACTTTCAGGGTAATTTAAATTAAAACATTTGATTTTGCAGTAAAACAGATTAGGAGAACTTAATATTGCTGTTCTATTTCAACTCCGCAACGTGCTTTTGATTGGGAGTAAGTAACAGATAAAGAACATTCCAACTAGATCTGCAAGGTGTATCTTTCCATGTCAGCATAGTTTAACCGTAAAGCATTTTTCTGACTTTATGATTATACAAAAGGAGCATCATGAAATAAAAATCCAATCCTGCAAGTCTTCACTTATGAAAAAAGGCATTGCTCACCGAAGTAATTCAATTAACCTGGATGAGATTGCTGACATGGGCGAGAACTGCATATGCGGTTTATGTTGCATAGTTACCGCATTACCAGCAGTATTTTAGTAATTCACTGACTTATTTGCAGTGCTTTAGTAATTCAGTACAAGGCACAACAGAACACTAAACAGGCATTCAGGAGTGAAGAAAGTGTGTACTATAAACTGCCATTTTATAAATCTATTATAATACTAAAATCTAAACACGTGAATAAGGAAATCATCAGCAGATAGTGTTTCCATTAATGATAATCAGTATGGTAGCAGCATGAGTTTAATGAAAGAACTGTGGTGATATTGTACAAATATATTAGTTTGACTATTATGATTTTATTTATTACCTGTCATATTTCTGTAAATACATCTCCAGCAGTTGTCACCCCACTAACGTAATTGCTCATACACATTCAACCTGCAGAAAGCTCTTATTTGAGGAAAGTACATTTTTATATCCACTATCATTAAAATAAATATATTTCCATTGTATCCACGCAAAACACCAATAAAAATGTATGGGTTACAATGAAGACTGGATATTTAAATGTTCCCCTCAAACTAAAATTTCAGTATGGTAGAACATTCCATGCATACTGGAAAGCACTATTCTGCCACTTTTTCTTCTCTAGTAGAAGCTAAACTGAAAAACAACAAAATGGGGAAAAAAAACCTTCACGTCCTGATGTTTACAGAGTAATATTTCAAACCTACAGTTCATTTCTGAAGGGAGGAAGTAAAAAAATCCTGCTCAACCACACATACAAACCAAATTCCAGTCCCTCTCCCAAATTCTGCTGTGACAATATTGATGTAGGGACTGCCTATAAACTATAATATAAAAATGTTTTATAGTCATGCATATACATCTTCCAAATAAATAATGTTATTCTATAAAAATATTTTAATTATTGACAAGGTTATTAATGCTACACTGGTCCTCTCTCTCTCCCCCTGCTTTTGAAGATACAGAGAATTTTAGTCACACTCTAAACAAAAGTTTGTGTTTTGTCCATCAAGTTTTAAAAAGCAATTTGAGGATGAGTACACAAATCGAACAGTCTAAATGGTTCATGAAAAACTTTCCTGAATCAATTCTGAAAGTTGTGATAGTACCAGCAGATAATGTATATTAAAAATAACTGATAAGAATTCCTATAACCCCAGTTATAAATGCAATGGAGTTTCTAGGGATTATAAAATAACAACAGCAGGACTCAAAGAGGTTAGTCAGGAAAACTGTGGAGTGGAACTTCTTAACGTTACAGTACTATGCATATTTTTTATTTACCTTTTACAAATGAAATAAAGTTTGAGTCATTCTACTGAAGTATTTTTGTGTCAAATTAAAAAAATAGACTAAAACATGGAAATCATACAACACCATAATTATAAACCATGTTAGATAAATGTTAACGTGACTTTTTGTAATGTCTTTTACCATCACAGATTTTCCTGAACTACTGAAGGGTATAGTCACATAATAGGTAGTGTTAAGAGTTTTAACAGAAAAATGTCTGGTCTTGAAGTACAAAGAACAATAAACAACGACTTATAATTCTTGAAATTCTGTAGAATACACTATTTTAAAATGGTCTTTACCTGCCTTTCTAAACAATTCTAGGAACAGTTTTGAAACTTTAAAAACTGTTCTGGAGCTGTAGACCTTTAAGGGGAAAAAACTGTAATATGACTCAAGTTTTCTGCTTAGATATACAGTGGAACATCTTATGCCACGGGTAAAGTGCTGTTCTGAAAGTAACCTATTTATATAGTCATAGCTGTATGTTGCCTGTCAATTGTGCTATAGCACTGATAGGAATACTATGGCAACAGCAACGCAAAGAAACCGAGCATGAGGCACTTACCAGCAACCAAGCATCATCCTGCTAGTCACTTACGAAATCAGAGTATTTCTAATGACATACAATATTTAATATGTCTCTCATATTTGCCGATGCATCATAAATAAACATACCACAAAATGGGAAAACAATATGAATACAAATCCAAAAGCTAAAGGAAAGGCTAAAGAAACTACAGGTGGAAATGGCAGAGTCAGACAAAACAGGACATTACGACAAATTGTCAAAAGAGAGCACTTGAATGGTAACAGATGGTGGAAAAAGTTAGGAGATGAACTAAGAAAGACAGACAAGATAAAAATATAAAAAGAAAAAGAGAAAGCACCCAGGCAGAAAGGCGGTCACAGTACAGTGTGTGGAAACGGGCTTTCTTGATGACTGGAGTAGAGAGGCACCCCCTCCCCAAAACAAAAAAAAAAAAGTACCAAATGCTAAAGAGTAGTCCAATTCTGAAGGACCTTTCATAAGTTCCAGCACGCAGTAACACCTTCAAGGTGGTAAAAAAAATTAAGAACAAATCAAATAGTTTAACAGAAGGTAGCAGCATTCAGCTTGCCAAGCCACTTTTCCATCTTTCACAAGAACACACTGATGTCTGTACTACTGACTTCTGTAATTAGGAAGGCAAACGGCCCAGATGGACAGGATGGAGGGTAGGAGAGGAAAAAACCAATCTGAGATTTGCTCTTCCATCTGAGTATCTATGCACTCAAATATACCTGCTTTTTTGTCCAATATACTAAATAGTAATCTCATAATTTAAATACTATCCTTATTCAAATCATACCTTAAAAAGTAGACAGAATACAAAAACTTTCACTACCTAACGGACCATGATGTGAAGGCAGAATCTAAATCTGTTCTTTATATACCAGGCTCTGCGTGGTCCCACCTGAGTCAGAATTCCTGTAGCTTATTACAGGACTCCAACACTATTTCTTACTTAAGAGGATCAAAGAAAAGTAGTAAATGTAATAAAGGATCCAGGTGTCCACTTCAGATGAAAAAGCAACACTATTTATTGATACCTGGGTTCAGATATGACTTAGACTAAATAAGCAGGAATAAATAAGTTGTAGTCGTATTTTGTAACTGCTATTTTAAGTTTTAAGAAAAAAGTGTTATAGACTACTTTAAAAATTTACGGATATTACACTGAAGTCCAAAACTACATCAAAGTCTGAGTATTGAAATCGTAATAGAGAAGAAATCCTGAAAATATCACTCCCATTCCTATCTTCATATTCCTGAACGTGTTTTAGTTACATGGACAAATTTAACTACTATACCACACTTTTCAAATATAATATCCTTTGCATTTGCTGCTAATCCACCATGGGCTCCTTAAATAGGAGTATTTAAATCCCTGTGGCAAAACAGTGTTCCTCAGAGCAAAATATGCCCATGACATGGACTCTATTTGCCAATCAATAGCACGATTATAATGTTATTTAACTGACGAGTGAGCTATTTGCAAATATTCCAGTTCACAAAGACTCCCTCTAAAGTGTCCATTGATAATTAAGTAGTTCTGTGCTATATGCCAGAGGTTGTGAACTTCTGACTCATGGTGATACGGATTTCAACTTTATCTTGTAGACCTCCTCTGCTGAACTGTTCGGTAAGATCTTTTTTGGTACTGCAGATTTTTAGTTTGGGTGTTTCAGCTGTCTTTTTGGTTGTTTCTTTTTTTGCTGTAAGTCACTAACATAGCTGAACACAGCACTGCCTATCCTTTGCCACCACACGTACCATGTTTCATTTAAGGACCTGGCTGGTTTTGATGGTGGTTAACTTTTTTAAAAAGGAAGAGACTTTACTAGTATTTCTTACCATTTTTGGTGACAACAAGAAACATCAGAAACCTGTTGCCTGACAGAAATCCCCCTCATTTTTTTAAGGCCAGGCACAAAGGATACCAACCAACCTGAACTCATTTTCACTCTATAATGTTTCAAACAGAAGTTGTTTCGTAGCCATCAATATGTATCCACAGTATCCACTCCCTACATAGTATATTTCATGATCATATTCAAAGAAAAAGATCTACCTCAAAGAGAAACAGACAATTTGTTCTATTATCAAGGCTTTCAAATTCATTCCCTCGTATGACTTTACTCTAAATCCACTAAGGGACTGATTTATTCTTTGATCTATTTTTTATTAGTGTTATGGCACTGACTTCAACGAGGTTTCTTTAATTTGATTTTTTTTTCCAGTGATGAACAAAATGAAACTGGAAATTCTTATCACCAGGAGAAAACATCACCCCACATCCATTTAAGACAACAGAAGAATTAAGTGTGAGCCACAACTTGCATACAGTTCCACACTCTCCTGATTCAGTCTTCACTGCTTTAGAACTAGAGTTTTCTCAGGGTTGTTTTTTTTTTTACTTTTCCATCACAGAGGGTAAGAAATACTCTTCATCTGAAGAAATAAAAAGTGTGGAAAACAAGAAATTGATACGTTCTTACTGAAACAGAATACTACATTCCCAATATTAATCTGCATCTAACAGGAAGGCTGCTCGTTAAAACTTGTATCAAGATGCTGGAAACAATGAACAGAACTATAAATATACAACAGGCGGTGAGCATGCTGAATGGACAAATCGAATTCAATCGCATTGATATATGTGGCATAAAGAGTAATTTCTTTGAATTTTTCCAAATGAATCCCTGTAAAGCTCAAGTCTCTTTTTTACTAAAATAGTAAGTACAGTCCATGATTGGAAAAATGCATCTAGCAACCACTCAGCAAATATTTTAAAAATATCCTGTAATTTATTTCAGAAAAACTGTGAGAATATGCAGTATCACATTTATTTATATACCAGTAACACTTGGAAATATAGTCCTGATATGCACCAGAGCCGCATACAAAGCTGAAGGCTGAGAACTGAAATCTTGGAAAAAAGGTGAAGATCTCCCTGATAAGCATGTCTATTTCCATTTTCTTAGAAAGAAACACTGGGATACCTGAACAAATGGAAAAAAAAAAAAACCAAACCACAACACCACAACACACAAACCCTCTACAAAGCTGCTGAATGTTACAACTCCAAAGCTAACATAACATTGCTCTACAAATTCAAATATACTTTCACTAAAATTTGAGGACCAACTTTAAAAATGTACAAAAAAGTCAAGTTATTGATAGTACGATTCATAACATCATTTTCTCAGTGTTTTATTTGTGTGTTTGTAAACATTAATACACTTTATAAATCAATTGAATATTGCTCTAGTTTTATTACTTGAAAATACTGTTCATTACTCAAATCTGAAAATTAAATCTCTGCTAAAGCAAACAAAAGAAAAGTCATCCATGAGCCACTGGCAAGAGGATGCAATATCACAACACAAAATTATGTGAAACCACATATGTGATCATTGGATGTATTTCAACTTAAAACACATTTTATTCATTTAAAAATGAAAGGAAATCTGATTTTAGTCACTTGTGTCAAATCCTTTGAAATGGCAATTGCCAAGATCACCTCTTTCATACATGTCCTGGTTTCAGCTGGAATAATTATCCTCCCACTAGTTGCTGTGTTTTGGATTTAGCACCAGAAGAATGTTGATAACACTGATGTTTTTAGCTGTTCCTGAGAAATCAAGGACTTTTTCCAGCCTCCCATGTTCAGCTAATGAGCAGGCACGAAGGAGCTGGGAGGGAGCACAGCCAGGCAGCTAGCCCACTGGCCAGGGGAAATCTTCCATACCAATGACGTCATGCTCAGTTTATGAATGGGGGTTGGCTGGGGGGGCAGGAGGTATCTGCTTTCTCGTTTCTGTGAGTTTGAATTCTCTCTTGTCCAGGACTTAAAACTTATTCAGGAATTCAGCAGAATTCACGATTTACAGGTTTTGTGATTGTTACCCGGGGACTGACTGTCAATCAGTTCTCAGGTCATGAGAAAAACTGTAATGTTTATAGTTTGGATATGCATTATTATAATTATTAGTATCAGTATTTCATGAGTTTCTTGTTTTGTCCGTTTCTCCTGCCCATCCCGCTGGAGTAGCAGGGGAGGGGAGAGCAAGTGGCTATCTAGTGCTTAGTTACCAGTTGCCAGGTTAAACTATGACAATAAGTAATATATTTTGCTTTACTGCCTTGCTGTCACTTAATAACTTCCACTATTGAATAGTAGAAAAATATATCTCACAGCGTCTGCTAAAGAATTCAAGTATTTGGGCATAAGTGTAAGAATACTGATCACACCTGAATGCTATATTGTATATTACCTACTTATACTAAATAAAACTCTGCCTAGAGTCCAGTCATATACATGACATTTCTTCATTCTAGAGTAGCAGAAATCAGCTGCCTTCTTCCATGACCCTTCAGTTCAAGAGAGAGAGATGATGTAACGACACTAACTTCCTAACTAAAGGTTCCATTTGTGAGAACACTGTTCCCAAAAACATACAAAAAACCAACAAAATATTATATATCTATATATTGCCATTTTTTGTTTTAAAAAAGTCTTGAGTTTAAAAAAAAATCTTCTATTTATTTTTTGTAATTCTTGTTAAACCCAGGACATCTGGAATTTTGCTCTAGTTACATCAAATTCCTGAAGAAAAAAAAAAAATTAAAAAGCGCTCCTGTGCATCAGGATTCGTATATTAGACTTTAAATTATACCAGAACCTTACTTTTTCCATACACTTCTTTTTCAGTCACTTACACTTCTATATTTCCATCAATTTCTCTCTGCCTCAGCATAACATACCAAGAAGCCCTGTGAAAATATTCTCACAGATTCTTTGTAACAAGTTCTTACAGTACTCCTAGGCTGAAAGGAGAAGAGTAGCTGAACTTTCACCACAATTCCCACTCAGGAAGTTATCAGTGTGCCTATACAAAACAGGACCAGGAGATTACAGCAACAAAGCATGTATAAACCATCTTTTAGTACTTGTTTATTCTGACCTCCCATCAGGCTGTCTGGAAATGGACATTGTGTTCCATTTCTGATGTTGTAAGGCTCAGGAAGGATCATGTTAAAACACACAAAATTCATATGTGCAGTCCTTAACTAATGTATTTCATTACTTATGATTGTAATTAATAGCTAGCTAAGCATCACATAACTTATTTTCTTCTTCCTCAGTAAAATGGGAAGAAAATACTTTGGGCAATTTTACACTCATTCTAGCAAACACTTCACAAAGCAAAATGTTTCCCATTCAATCTATTTCATTCAAGCAGGAGTTTACACAGTACAGCAAAAAAGAAAATTTTAACAGCAGCATAGAATCCATGGAAGTCTTTAGATAAGAAGAGTATGTTTTTCACCCAGTGGCAGCATAACTTCTCATTTTCATATGGGATTTTTTGTTCTTCTTAAAGATAGCTTAAATGTTAATGAGAGTCAAACTAGTAGGCACTGGTCAAGAGTTTATAATATAAAGCACATCATAAGAGATGTTTTCTATACCTTAGCCTATATTTCACCAACTAGCAGCCTAAACACTATGTTTGTCCAAAGATGTCACGTGTAACATATGGATACAATACATAAGAATACATATTTATAAACCATAAACTCAGCTCTGGAATCTCTGAGAGTATCATGAACATGAGAACTAATTGCATATGTTGTAAGGAATTTTCTCATAATTTATGCGTGGGTCCGAATAGCAAGGATGCAATCAACACACTTTTTAGCTAACCGGCCCCACCTAAACACACCAGATGAATAAAACATTGCAGTATGTAGTGTCAGACTCTGCATCATTTGAGAGAAAGGCTTTTCCAAGGGCAGAACAAAACCACCTGAAGTTATATTAGAACATGAACCAAAACCTTAGTCCCTTTACAGAAAACAAATCCCAAACCAAACCACTACCTGACTGAGACAAAAAAGAAAAATAAGGCTGCAAGTAAATGTCTGTCTACTGGCTGTCCTGGCAGGGCAGCTCCCCCAAGGCAGGTCTGCCCGGACCCAGCTAGCTCCAGGGCTTTGCACTCCCTCCCCAGACCCTCGGACAGCTTCTAGCAAAACCCCTTTCTTTTCCATTACCTGAACACAAAGGCAGAGCCGCCGTCTCTAGCTTTAGAAGCTCTTGCGACAGAAATGGCGGGAAGAGTGGGGCAACACCACAGTTCCCCGGCTCAGTCCTCACGCCCCCGCCGCTGCCTTCAGCCCGCAGGACCCAGGGCAGCACCGCCACGGCGACGCCCGCTCTCCCCGTGCCCCTCAGCGCGTGCGGGGCCCCCCCACATGACATCCCCCCCCCCCCCCTTCTCGAAGCTTCCCGGGCGCGGGGCGGCCGCCGCCTTCCCCTCAGCGCGGGCTTCCCGCCTTCGCCCCCGCTTCACCCCCAAGGGTTCCCCCGCCGCCTGGGAAAGGCAGGCGTCTGCCCGGGTACCCCGCCAGCCACCGCTGCCTCACAGCCGGGAGGAAATGGTAAATAGTAAACCTGTCTGGTAGAGACTGTGGCTCGGGTGTGCGTGTTGTCGTTGGCATTGGAGATGAAGAGAACCGGCGCAAGGGGAGGCTGTAATTTTTGGTAAACTTTTACGTGAATAAGCGCTTCAGGCTTCTCTGGAAATTGTGGCCTGGGTTGCCGCAGGGTGGCCTGCACCAATGCCAGTGTTTGCTGGGCTGGGGTGGAGGGGTTATTTATTCTGTGCCCGCTTTCCCAAAGCCGCCTCAGTGCAAGGCTGGCGTACAGGCTTGCAGTGGCACGAGTTTAAAAATCCCTGCATTTAGAGCCTACAAAGCGCTCTGGGGACCGCTGAGAGTGAAAGGTGCTGTACACATAAAAGGAGTCAGCAATAGCAGCTGCAGCACGCTGTGGCTTTAGAAAAATCTTCTCTGAGGAAGAAGCGAACCACCTTTTTTCCTCTGCTAACTATAGGAAATAAACGTATATAAAAGAAAATGAAAAGCAGTTTGATAAAAGATTTCTTGTGATTTATTAAGTAGGAGACCAAAAGCGTCTGAGTTTGATCCCAGCTGGTTACAGTTAAAAGGATTAAGCTCAAACCTTACTAATTCATATCTTACATTATTAAGGGCATGAATTTATCTCTTATGATATTATAATATCGCTAGAGTAAATATATGTTTAAAATTCAATCAAATTCAGTAATATCATTTGATTATTTCCTTGTGGCACGACCCTGTCTTCAATTACATGTTGTTCTTCCAGTCCTCCTAAGGAGGAATGCTCTGCTCACTACAGCTGTAGCTTGAAATGACCTTTGCTTCAATACGCTGATACAGGGCAAGTAATTAAAGATTGCAATAACAAGAGCAATTATTTTATGCTGTGCTTTCTGAAAAAAAAAACCCACATTATTTGATGTAACTTTCAAACAGAAGATGTATAGCGAATTATGCATTAATTGCAACAAAATTTAACTTAATTCTTGTATGTACTAATGGAGCAGGACTGAACTTTTAATAACTCAATATTATCATATACATGACTATTAAAGATATACCAACTTTTGAAAGGTGAAATCATGTACATTTTTCAGATATTTCTCTTACTGGGACAAAGCATCATGCTTTATTGATATATAAGAAAAATACTTTAGTTCTGTAGTTTATATAGACAAAAACGTAAAGTATTTTTCTCTGTTATTTTAAAAAACAGAACGACAGAGTAATCGTCTAACTGTTCTGGTAAAATACTTCCTAGTGCATAGCACCTCTCATCCTGACAGGTCCCCAAAGTGCTGTAGAGATTGCAAACACATGGATTGCTTCTCAAAGCACTGAAATTCTGTGCCAGGAGCACTACACTAAAGTGATTCTGGAAAAGGGGATTGAAAAGTAAATTATCCAGTGGAAATGATGGAGCATTGCTGTTTAGAATTGGGAGAAAGCAACTAACAAAATTCAGTCGGACTACTTGTACAAAAAATACTCAGTAAAAATAAACACAGAATTGGATGAAACAGAATTATACAGAAGTATACTTTAAAATGTTTTACAGCAGTGTGATGTGCAGGGCCTGATTCTGTACTTTAAATTTGGTTTTACTGGTATAGTAGATATGGTTTAAAAAGTGGAGGATCTCGGCAACAATTTTCTATTAAATTGATTCCAAGCCCACTGAAATCAGTGGCATCTTCCATAGCGTTCACAAAATTTGCCAGAACTATAGCTCTGGAAATCGAATGCCTTGAGCGTAAAGTGAGAAAGCCTACATATCTCAGCAACAGAACTTTATTAAATATTTCCATAGACAGTTATGTGTCATCATCGAATACTTAATTTTAGATTTTACTACAAATGTCAGGCCAGATCAAAACAAGCTATGCTCTTGACTGAAGCTTGACATGGTAAAGCTGATGCTTAACAGAATCTCAGAAAACCTGATTTTTAAAGTTTTTCCTAGATCCATTAACTTTGTAAAGATACTATAGCTCCTTCATAGACCTGTACTCAAATAATGGAAAATGTGTTGTTTGTGTTTCTTCCCTGCCTCCTCACTGAAACCTGTCAACAATTAGGATGAAATAAAACAGGTTTTGTAATGTGGACAAAATATTTCTAGCTAGAAATCTACATGTCCATCAACTCAGTGATGTCCAGACACAAGTGATGTGGCATAGACTCAGGCTTGTGATGTAGAACAGAAAATTTTGGGATATTATTTCCCATCCATTCTCCTTCTTCTGAAATAGTGCAAAAGGATGAACAGCTTCAAAGGGTTTTTAATGGGGAAGAAGTCATAACTAAGTTAATTATGAGAACAGCATACATCTGAATATCAGGGTCCTGTAGGTCATTGATGTTCATGAAAAAGCTTTTAAAAATCATACTGGAGCACATTTTCTGACACAATGTTATGAGCCCATGATGTGTTTTATCATTACTGGTACACTGCACAGGACATTTTTGAAGAAAATAGAATATTTGTTCTTGAAAGTAGGAATTAAATGAGGAAAAATCTTAAAGGAGTAATGTGAACAATAATTCCAGTTTCAAATAGATGTATATTCTTCTTCTTTAAAAGTCACATCCATACTCCACAAGCTCAAGTGAAAAAACTAATTTTGCATATAAATGGAGTGACTTCATCACTTGGTAACAGCTTATTATTTAAATGTAAGAAAGATAGAAAAGAGCACAAAAACTACCACAAAACACATATCAGCCTATTAGCTGAATTAATCATAACACAGAGAATCCTTTAATAACACGGGCTTTTATTAAATATGGTATAATTTGTAAGTTTTGTCATGCTTCATGTTTTGGTGACTTTGCCCGTTTCAATCAACTGGAAATGACCAAAGGCTTTTTGGTTATTTCTGGAAATTAGACGTTTGTATTAGGGTTGCAATAGAAATGTCGTGAAAACACATCGGATCGACTGTTCCTTACATCAGCTAATTATGCCTCCAAATCTAAGACCTACCACGAAAATGGAAGTTTTTCTTTATATGCAGAAGTTGTTTTGAATGACTTAAGCAAGATCAACGCAAGTGACACAAGGACATAATTATATGTTGCTTCACAAGATAGAAGAACAACAATGATAAGATTAACTGCACGGTCAATTGGTGGTATAAGAATTAGCAATATTGATTTGTGATTAAGTGAATAGAGAAAATAATAACATTTCAAATCTTTAACCTCTGACAATGTAACTGTCGGTCAGAACTCCTAATGATTTCAAGTAAAACAATGCTCAGAACTTACAAAATTCAAATCCCAAGTGTTCAGTAAAGAAAATTTGGTGTTCTGTTACAAAAATCTATGAGAATTCTAGTGTTGCATTATATGTGATATGTATTAACTGCACTAGAGCAAGCTTGCCAAAGAAAATGTTCTATCCTGGTATAGGAACTGGAAGTAATAAAGTATTGTGGTATTGAAAAGTATCCACAATTTCTATTACAACAAAATCATTAGGAACAAAATATTGGAAGGTTTAACAGGATTAATGGAATACTTTCCTGGAACTTAATGCTGTTAGTCTTATGTACACTTTAAAGTATTTTGAGATATTTTAATTTTATTTTTTTCAAACATGTTGGTAGGTAAAAAGAGTGTGGTATGGTGTCTTAAGTCTGCAGGTCTATTTGCCTAATAGAATTCCAATACATTTTATGTGATGCAGTACATTACACCTATTTTCTGACATCCAGAGGTGATTAATTCCTAGAGGCAGCTTAATGTCTCACAGTGGTGTTTCTCTATGGGTCAGCAGAAGCGTGTATATCAACAGTAGTTCGTTCACTACTGCTACAACCAGCATTAGTGATGGGTTTTGGCTTTTTTTTGATTGTGTACCACGTGTCACAGATTTTTTTCTTTATTTGACAGAGTTTGAGAAGGCATATTATTCCTTAGTGCACAGTGTGGGCGGGTGCTGCATTGTTTTAAAAGGAGAATCATTCTCTGTAACCTGAGGGATGCTGCCAAGTCTGATTTCTTTAAAATCAGTTCAAGGGATTCATGCTCAGACTTAGCTGGAATACGGAGGCATACACTTTTTGATCGAATCGCAAAAATACAAGTACTCCTAGTTCCTTTCTGTTGGGATGCAGTGTTTTCTTGTAGGAAAAAAATAGTTCGACGTTTTCATGAACACACTATATTCTGCTGTGTATTTGCTGGTGTATTCTACTCTTACGCAGATTAAAGTGCACAAATATCAGGTTGAAATATCTTTTCTGTGCTAGAAAAATATGATCAGTCATCTAAATCCATTGTTGAAATTCATATGATTTCACGAGAAAATGAAACAAGTAATAACACTAGCTGCACAATGCCCTTTCTTACACAATTAGAAATCAGTGCAATGGGGCTTTCTGTGGTTTTTTCATTTATTTGTTTTACAACAGAGACATTAGGTGAATTCCGTTGAAAAATATCTGCAAGATTAATTTCCAAGTTGACGACCAAAATAGTGTTGCCTGGAATGCAGATTATTTTCCATTCCTTGGTTCAGATACATACTTCTCGCATGGTCTCTGCAGAACAGTAAAACCTTTGCACTCTCCTTTACTGCTAATATTTTAGAATTCTATCAATGATAGACAAAATAATTATTACAATTTCAGCCATCTTATTAGTCTTGCATTTGACCTGAAATTAAGAAGGTAAACAATCATATTGAAATAAATCTGCTGTTAATTATTTAGTTATTCAGCTGAACAGTAAAACTGTTTTTTAAGGAAGCCTTGTTATTGAAATTATTATTTAATTACATTTTAAATAAATAAACTCTATACTTTTTTAAATCAATGTCCAAAACCCCAAACTGAACACTACCTCAAGTCACCACATATCTCCTTCTACTGACACTAACAAGAGTCACAGACCAACAAGTGAAAACTTCAGAATTGCTAAAAAGTATAGTTTATCGTGATTGTTCTAGCACAGGGCTCAGGTTGCAATACTCAAAGACCACAAGTCACATCTAGACTTCAGTTATGAAAACTCAAACCAAACAAAAAAAAAAGTAAACAAAACAACACCTTGCTGCTTTTTATTCTTAGTTCTTGTTTTCTATAGATTGTTATCTGAGATCAGATTGAGTGTATGTGTACCGCTAACTACTAAAACATTGGCTGTTACATTTGCTCCTTAGGAACAATAAATAATCCTGACCCTTTTCATGTTTCTGAGCATAATACAATAACCCACTGGGTTTGTAAAACAAATGTTACTACTGCATTGTACTTGCCAGTTTTTAACATCCCTCGAAAACTAAGAGCGTACGCATTAGAGAATATACATGTTATTATCCTGTCATTCAGTGGGAAGCTTTGATTTTTATTTTTTTTTAATAGCGCTGGGAAGGAAAAAAGATGCACATATAACTAGATATTTGAGCAATGCCAGCACTGTGAACACGTTTCTGGGTAAGGGAAGAATGTTTTCACTTTACCTATGAATGAGTTACTGGTCTTCCTTAAGCAAACATACAGAGTGGAACTAAGTCTTGTCTGCAAGACAAGAACAAAATAATTGTGTGCTAAATCGGTTTTAGGTAGGCTGTAGTATCTGCAGGTTTCCATGCATATGTTACTTTGCATCATCCTCTATTAGAAATTAAAGATGCATTTTTATTTACTTATTTCTCACTCAGTGCTTTTGCAAATTGTCTTTGTGTAAGTCTTCATTACTATGTTTTAGCAAGCAGGCCACCTAGTGCCTAACAATACCAAGTACTCTATAATGACCCTAAGAGTTCTGCAGGAAGTAACAGTTCGATTAGTCAACTGGATATAAAAATCGTGTCACCGTTGCAACTCTGCAGAAATTAAACAGACAATTAAGTTCCCCCTCCCCCCCACTCCAAGTAGAATTGTGACAGTTTCCTCTAAAGTTTAAATATGGAATAGATACGAACCTGTTTCTTGTTAAGATCAAATCCTTTTCTTTAAAAGCTAATTTTGTAAGTAATCAAGCTACTTGTACGATTTCAATTATTTCAATCTGTTGCTGAAAAAAATAAATGCCACTCTTTTTCTACAAGTAAGATTTCCCGTTATTCTTGGACATATGTAATTTATAATTTGATCAAATAAGATGAAGAATAATGTAGGATTTTAATACTGTGAATGACACATCTGGTATGATTGTTGCAAGGTGTATTTCCTCCTAATTTAGTTTGTGTCAGTATTTTAGAGTCCAGTTCAGCTTCTTTTAAGATTGTTGGCAAAGTTTCCATAAACATCAAGAGATACAGTGCCTGTTAAGCTTTCTGTTTCATCTCGGCAATATACTGCTTTCTTGTACACTGGAATGAAAATTCAATAATCTCAAGAAACAGCCAATAGTCCCTCAAAGTAAAAAAGACTACTTCTTTCTTCACTCAATTTTAAATTATGTTTAGTGCTTTCCTTGGAATAGTGAGATTTTAAGCCTGTGGAAAGGCCATGTTCAAAGTTGTCAGAAGATACTCAAAACATTTTCTTATTCAGATTCTGTAGACCAGTTTTCAAATATTCTAATTTGCCGTGTCTCTGTGAAAGTAAATCAGATCACAAATGGATAAGTGATAAACAATGCTTTAGTCCTCCTGAACTGCAGTGGAGCTTAGGTTCCCACAACACTGGGAAATGTATATCCAGTGCTGGATATCTCATCCAGTGCTCTTAAAGTCCAAGTTAAATATTTGTTTCAAAAACCTGTTTACTCTGGAAAGCATAATACCCTGAATACCCTGAATCTTCTGGTTCAATTTATAAACTTATTTAGGACTTGTGTGTGTATATGTGTGTGTGTGTGTGTGTATACATTGCTTATAGGGAGAAGAAATAGTGAAAAGCATTCAGTGAAATGACATGAACGAGATCATGACATGACCATGAATCTCTCCCATGATGGATTTTTAATTGGCTATGAATGTTACAATATATAAAATGAAAATTTATCAAAAGAATACAATCTAATACCAACATACTGAGGTGAGACAGCATTCTCGGAACTTAGAATCATGGGCTAAATTGGTCTCTAATGGGGATACAGTGGACAATATGATAATATAAGGATTAATTTTCAGGTTTTCTGGGGCTCCTGAAGCTGACAGAATTTTCACTTTTTCCAGTCTTGAGGAATCAATTCTGAAGGAGGATCCAAAAAGTGAAAACATCAATATGGGCTGCAAGAACGGCTGCACCACCAATACTGCTTATCCTTTGCTGCCTAGCAGTTTTCCTTCTTTCAGAGTGACAACTGGAAAAGAACTTAATCTGACTGCATGTTAGAGTAGAGGACCTGTGACTGCTTGTTGTCATCAACCTGTAACAACCCTTGGGTGACAGGTTCTTTCATTCATCCGAGTGCTCATGCATATTGACAAGGATGCTGCCTGCCAAAAATGGCAATACTGTACAGTATTTCTTTAGCTGTATCTCACCTTCTAAACTGCTGCATGCCACAGGATAGTCTGCTAACCCACACTCTTTCACAAGTTGATCTTACACTAGCTGCAGTCTTTCAGGTCCTTAAGAACCAGGGTCCTTCCCTGGAAAACTAAAGTGTTTTTTTTTCTGATATGAGTGAAGGGACTTCATGGGAGTGAAGTCATGCATAACAAGGCTTGTCCTATTATAAGGCTAATCTAGAAGGTTCTGTCTTTATTCCTTCTATCCTCAGCATAAAACCAGATTAGAAATAGCAACAAAAGGTTTTGCTTTCCTGAAGGAGTAAAGTAGGCAGGAGGGACCAATGGAATTTGCCATTGCAATTTCAGCATTCGCACTTATTCTAAGCTTGAGTACCATGCACTGCTGCAAACGGAGTGTAAAAATGACAGCATATCTATGTATCAAATCTAGTCCTGCAGAAGAAACACTGGTATTATTTGCAAACTGGTTAATCATTTATAATTCTTCTATTTGAGGAAATGGCCAATAGTATTAGCCATGCAAGCCTCTGTGGGCTAATGTAATTAGTCTTATGCATTTTAAGACCAGATAGAATGGTATTAGAGAGAATGAAGGACTATTTTAATTGGATGATGGCAAAATCCCTCTAAGCACTACGGCTGTCTCCTGTGTTCAAAATCCTTTAAAAAGTTCACATATTCCAATTGTTTTCTGCAGTAACAGTATTTCTATCTAAATTATATTAAATGTGTCAGCTCATTTCCAGAGTAAAAATGATAAAAGCACATTCAACTTCTGCAAAGCTGATCACTTTAAAGAAAAAAATAAGATAATTAAAAGCTGTTACAACTGACAATACAACACTGCAGCTTCAAAATTCTCCCCTAATTACAGCTGCTGACTTTTAATAGCAACTGTGAGTCAGATTTGACATTACAATAGCATCCCAACCTCTTCTTTGGGAGAAAGGCTCTTGGGAAAATACAAGGTGAGCATATCCAGCCAAGACCACTCCAAGTTTTGAAAAGCTAGTTATTGCTTTAATTTTTATTCTTGTTGAGAAATCTAGATGAGTTCCCCTTTAATGGAATGCGGTCTTTTTAACAAGGTCAAATGTAACCAGGTGGAGCTGATTCTCTGAAAACATTGAGGGGCCGTAAAGGGAATGGGGCCTGCTCTTTCAAAAGACCTTCTTCTGTAGGTAATTTTGAGCCAAGCATAGGGCTGATATAAATAGCTTTATACCATTCCTGTTCTTGCAAAGTATTTGCATGACAGGATAGAGGAAGGGTATTATGAAGCACACTGTACTTCTCGGCTTGCTATTAAATAACCTTTTCTTAGTTTGGTATTAATGTGTTACAGAAGGCAGAAAAATTCTGAAACTGCTATAGCTTAAAAACAGTGGATGTTTTTGCCCTCCAAGAATATAGTGTCTCCATTGTCTTTAACGGAGGTTAAAGGAGCAGTGAAAAGGAAAATCAGAGCCAGTTAGGCTGCTTCTCAGCTGTACAACAGGAGCTGTTGTCTCCTGGTCTCCCAGTCAGCCTGACTGAAGATTGGGCCAGCATGTATCTCCTTTAAGCTTGCAATTGGCATTTCTTTCTACAAGAGGAGGATACAAAAGTGGAAAGGTCTGAATTCCTTATCAGCACAAACTGAGAAAATTACCGTGATGGACATTTTGTCCAGAACTTGGGAAGACTCATAGGTCCTGTGCTTTATATGTTACCTGCAGGTTTAAAGTCTACACATCTCTGTGCTCTAAGGACACTTACTAACCCTCATGTGAACTTAGCGGTATGTATTGTATCTGACAAACTTTATACCGGAGTGCTTTTTAAACCAAATCACTTTCAGTGATTTTTATCCATCACTGAGAATTTGCTTATATGAAGAAGTACTTCCATCAGATTGTATTGGTGATTCAGTGTGCAGAGAAATTGCAAAAATATTCTGAAAAGGAAAACACTCTAAATTTAATCACTGGTCTACTGTACCAAAATGAATGCTAAGATCATTCTAAGATCAATACAGTGTTAGAATAAAAACTGAATCAAATTCTTTTCTCAGATAGTCAGTGGTTTAGGTTTGTCAAATTAATGGGCAATTCTTTGTAGACTTCATGGCTTATCCTGTCAGTTTCTTGCATTAAGCAAAATTACTATTAAATAAATCTTTCTGAGGAAATCTTTCAGCTTAAAGCTAATGCTAACATTCAGGTATGGAAGATTAATTTCTGTAGAGTTTGACCTGCTACGTATCCAAGCAGAAGGAAGAGTACAGGAACATAATGCTGGGGTTTTCAGCCTCTAAAGTATCTTCTGATTTGTGGAATTGCGTAATTCCAAAAGAGTGATACACAGTCTATTTTGAGAAAGGGTGAAACAAAACAGCGAGAAAATACGAAGTGTTGACTTTTCATCTTGTAACAAAAATCTTCCTTAGATCTAGCTGCTTGTAAAATCCATATCTCTGTCTTTGAATAGCTACTAAGAGCTGCCCCCAGGACAGAGTTTCAAGAGGAACTACCATCCTGTTCCCATAGTAGGACATCAAGACATCAGTTAGTCTGGATCACAAGGGCCTGAGCCAAGGGTCCGCAACAAGGCAGTTTCTACACAGCTGTCTAGCAACATTTCTGGTGACATTTCTTGTTACATTACAATTATTTTAATATATGTAGCCATCATGCAGTGAACTACGGAGAGCAATTAATACAGACCCAGATATTGTTGCCATGTGCTGTGCAATATTCAGAGGACTTAAATGTGAACCATGTGAAACCCTCTAAAGGCTACTCTTGGTCTGACTATAGCCTATATGGACCTCACTTATCTCCCTGTCTCATCAGGTAGTAAATCAGCTATCCCGAGCTGACAACATCCGCACCAAATAGTGGGGAGGAAAAACATTGTCAGTATTGCCTCTGGTCTCATCTGGTTTTAAAAGTAATTGCAGAGGAACATTTTGTTCCATTTAAAGTATCCCAAGAGTAGAAGTTGGTGGGAAAGAACTACTAAGAGCAAATGAGGAAGGTTCTAAAAGAAAAATACCCAAGGGATCTTAACTCAGACACAAATATTTTTTTAAATTACAGGTGCTCATAATTACTTGTAAGGGAGAAAACTAATTATGTCAGTCTTCAGGGAGCTTAAACATGGTAAATACTGAGACAAAGCAGCCTGGGTTTTTTAAAGTTATTTGTATACTTTGCTTACACTTTCAGTCCTTGCTGGTATGTAAGCATCTCTATTTTCTTTCTTTTTTTTAAATTTTTGTTATACATAAGTGTTTTTATTTATGCTAAATAATGAGAAATCAACCTCAGTACTTTCTGTATTTCCTGCTTTTAAAAATTTTAAAAGGTTTTCTTCGTATAAAGAGAGAATATACCTGTGCTTACTGAATGAATGCATGAAATCTTGTGTTCATCAACAAAAAAAGCTCTCTAAATGTATTCTGTATTGCCAGTATATATTTAAGACATGGTGGGAAAATGTAATTTTTTTTTTTTTTAATATGAAAGAATATGTTCTCTTACTGAGACAAATAAACATTTCATATATTACTGTGGAAAATTGCTGTTGTATCAGAACACACCATATGATAACAGATACAGATGTGGCTTAAAAGATCACATTCATTTAGAACAGCTAAATATGTTTTGAATAAGGCTTTTGCATATGTCCTAGCTACTGGTATCTTCTGTATACAATAGATTTAATCATTGTTCAGACTCCGATTACCACAACCCCAGGGAAAATGTGTACAAGCTACAAGCCATGTATCCCTTTCTACATGTCAACTATGTCGGCAAAATAAGGAGTAGAGAAGAAAAAACTCAATTTTATTGTATATTACTTATCTAGTAGATTACTACAGCGTGTCTGGATTCATCAGTAAGTTCTAGAGTTAATCGCAATAAATTAGAATTAAGTATGCTTTTTACATAATAAACTATGACTCCTCAGCACTGTGGTTTATCATATATGGTTTCCGGTTGCTTGTCATTCAGACAGGATGCTATGAGCTTACAAAATCTCCTCTTCCACTGACTTTAGTCAAACAAAGGATAGAAAAACTGAATGAAAGAAAATAAACTTTTTTTCCATTAGAGGAAAAATAGGACCTCCCTTCTTCCAATCTTCCTGCTTTTATACAAAAATATTTTAAATAAAGCAAACCAAAGCCTACTTCAGTATAATCCCAATAAAGCCAATGGCATAGAGATATAATTAAAGAACAGTACAGCCATATACTATATTATTTTGATTTGTATTGACCTTCCATTGACTTGGACAAGACTTCCATTGCCCTAGTTCAATTGGAGTCAATGTTAATTTTGACAATGTGAGAGATTCACTGTTACAGTATTACTGATCTTGTATCAGTCCAAAATATTTCCATAACAAAAATTCTGTTGTATAGAAGGCATAAATTGTCTCTAATATTATGGCGTTACAAATTTTGTCCCCTAAGTGCTATATTTGATGACAATGAGTAACTCCACTTGCTGTAGTCACTAGTCATGGACTTACTATATGTGTTACATGGCTTTAAAATACAGCACCTTGGAAGTGAAATCCTTTTCCATTATCAGCTTTTTACTTGGTGCAGCTAGTCAAGTGATCAGTTAGGTCTAATTCTAATATTCTTTTTTTGTATACTTTCCATTTATATCTAGATTTGTTTGAATTTGTAACAAGCAGTCTCACTGTCTATTCCATCTAGGTCCCAGTGACAAATTCTTGAATGACCAATCAGTAACTAATTATCGGAAAATAGCTACACCTCACTGAATTTGGTAAAATGTGTCTGGTTATACCACTATGTTAATTAAGAGATTCCTGTATATTATTTGATGTGTTATAGCAGTCTAGAAGTGATATTCAATCACTTCATTCAGAGGTGACAGAAGGAGGCAAGTAGCGAGTACAGACCCTGGACTTTAAGCGGACAGACTTCAGCTTAAGCAGGCATTTCTTCTGGGGGCTGAGATCCTGTGTGAGGCAGCTCTGTAAGGAAAAGGAACTCAGGAGAGCTGGCAGACACTCCATTCTGATAACCCAGGAAAATAAGCAGACATACCAGGAGACCTGCTTGGTTTCCCAGGGAACTCATGACTGAGCTCCAGTACAAAAAGCACATGTGCAGGACATGGAAGTGAAGACAGACAGCAGAAACTTTGCCCCTCTGTCTTTAGGGAAAAGGTCTTTGTGCCTAAAGACAGAAGGTTCAAGGAGGAAAGGAACTACCAGCATGGAGAAGATCCCAGGAGGACAAAGCCAGGCCCTTTACTGAGGTGCACAGTGAGAGAAGAAGGGACAGGCTCATAAACTGAAATGGGGAGGGTACTGACTGGATATTATGGCAAAAAAATAAATCACTTGGGATAATTAAGTATTGGAGCAGGTTGCCCAGAGAGGTGGAATCTCTGTCTGTGAAGGTTAAGACCCAACTGGACAAAGCTTAAAGAAACTAGATCTGAATTCAGTGCTGACATTGCTCTGAGCAGGAGGTGATTGGACTAGAAACTCCCAAGGTTCCTTCTTATGTGAATTATTCTGTGACTCTATAAAAATTTAATCGCAAGGATAAGATACACGTATAAGTATGAGCTTGATTTGTGCAGTGCAGTACTTTCATTTCTTTAATCTTGTGCCAGGGTAAAGGTATAAAAAAACCTTCACAGCTATTACATTTGTGTCAGGTCAAGAAGTCTATGTCAGTTTTTTAATATCAGCCAAAGATTACCAAAGACAAAAACTTGATGAGCACTTTGCATAATTGAAAAAGCAAAAATTGCTCCTCAGAACTATTTTAAATAATTCTTCGCAGTACCAGGCTTATTGGGCATGTTTTTTATTTCTGCTAATGAAAGTGATTTGAACCATGAAAAGAGGTTACCTTTAATCCAAAGTACTGATTCAAAGGGAAAAAGGAGTATTCTGTATGTATTATAGATTCATTAAACTAGTCAGCACCCCTTGAAAACTGGAAAATTTCCTAGCAAATGGGAAAAAAAAAATCATAGAATCATAGAATCATTAACGTTGGAAAAAACCTCTAAGAGCATCAAGTCCAAATGTCAAACCATCTCCACCATGCCTGCTAAACCATGTCCCAAAGTGCAATATCTACGCATTTTTTGAACACCTCCAGGGATGAGGACTCCACCACCTTCCTGGGCAGCCTGTTCCAACACCTGACCACTCTCTCAGTAAAGAAATTTTTCCTAATATCCAATCTAAACCTCCCCTGATGCACCTTCAGGCCGTTGCCTCTCATCCTATCGCTAGTTAGTTGGGAGCACTTAATACCACAGTGAAGCACACCATGTTATATTCAGGAACGATGCTTCTGTATTTGCTATGACGGTACATGTTTTCAGTGAATGAAAGTATTCATCCCCACTGTCAAGTAAGTTGATGTCTGCATAAAACAAATACTTTCCACATGTTCCAGATTTAAAAATGACTGATTCAAAGCCAGAATCTACAGAAGTGTTTTATATGAATTTCTGCTTGCTGTGATGCAAATATATATCAATTCCCCAGCCTTGTTACTAGTGCTTTGAGGACTATTTCTATGAACCCTCAAACCCAATGAAAATTTCCACCTGTTATGGCTGTGCAGCTTACCTGCTGCAGTGCCTGCAGACACACAGCTAGAGGACTCTGTTATGTCCACCTGATTACTGTCACTGCTGGTCCATCACAATCATCTTAGGAAATTATGGAATAGAATCATAGAATGCTTTGGGTTGGAAGGGACCTTTAGAGGCCATCTAGCCCAGCTCCCCTGCAGTGAGCAGGGACATCTTCAACCAGACCAGGTTGCTCAGAGCCCCGTCCAACTTGACTTCGAATGTTTCCAGGGAGGGGGCATCTACCACCTCTCTGGGCAACCCGTTCCAGTGTTTCAGTCCAAATCTACCCTCCCTTAGTTTAAAGCCATTACTCCTTGTCCTGTCACAACAGGCCTTGCCAAAGAGATTGTCCCCATCTTTCCTATAGGACCCCTTCAGGTACCGAAAGGCTGCTATAAGGTCTCCCTGCACCCTTATATTTGTATTCTGTGTATCTGAAAAACTTACAGAAAGTTTTTTCTATGGAGCAATGACAAAATTATTGCACAAAGAAACTGTAACAAACTGGAATAAGTACATTGCCTTTAACGATGGAATTAAATATGGAACAGGCACAAGTATCTGGTTTCCAAAAAAACCTCTCAAATCAAGAGTAATGTTCTAAGCAGTGATATATTTAATTTATTTTTAAAGTTTTATTTGTGCAGTCATGAACATTTCATATAGTTTCCCTTGATAAACGGATTACCATCCTGCAGTTTCTCATAAATTGGGCTTGTTCAGCCTGGAGAAGAGAAGGCTGCAGGGAGACCTGACTGCAGCCTTTCAGTACTTAAAGGGAGCCCATAGGAAAGATGGGGACAATCTGTTTAGTAGAGACAGCAGTGACAGGATGAGGGGTAATGGTTTTAAACTAAAACAGGGTAGGTTTAGGCTGGATATAAGGAAGAAATTCTTTACAATGAGGGTGGTGAAACACTGGAATGGGTTGCCCAGAGAGGTAGTGGAGGCCCCATCCCTGGAAACATTCAAGACCAGGTTGGACAGGGCTCTGAGCAACCTCATCTAGTTAGCGGTGTCCCTGCTCGCTGCGGGGGGGTTGGACTAGATGACCTCGAGGGGTCCCTTCCGACCCAAAACTTTCTATGATTCTATGATTCTATAAACAAGTATGTTAGTTAATTTAGTTTCTTAATAGATTAAATATGGTAGGTAACTGAAATTAATACACATTTTGTCTAAATGTAATTCCAAATAAAACAAAACTACAAACTTTTAAAATGGATGGAATATATACAGGATGCCATATTTCTAGTCAGAAAAGTACCTCAGAAAATTTCCTTATGCAACAGAATGAAAAAAGGAGACAGAAAATATGTTTTTTCCCCCTAAACTTACCAGAAATTATAGCCAGTAGGCGGTCGTGCTTTAACTTTAAAAAACATGCCTGAACTTGATGACTTTCTGCCTTTACCTTCCAGCAAGGTTTATTTTTGGTTCCTTTCCAACTGAAAAATGGACCATAAGATTCTCTTCAGGTTTAAAATAATTAGTAAACCCTTAGAATACTCATTATAAATAGATCAAAGCTTCAACCCAACTTCAATACAAAGGCAAGCCTTTTAGATCAAACTTGAACCACCCATGCCACATAGGTCCTGCTGATATCTTACTTTGGGTTCTGTTAAATTATTAACACCAAAATACTGAATAATTCATTATTTAAAGAGAAACAATAAGAAACTTCGATTATACAACTTTTATACCAATTACGTTTTCTCTTTTCCTCTTTTCTTTTTAATCTGGAGTGCTTTTTTGCTGTAAATTTAATGGCTCAATCCCTCATTTATAGGTGCAAAAAAACTAAAGGTAATTAGGAAGTCAAGAAAATGCAAGCAGCAGGCACTAGGCATTAATTGAAAAGGTAAAAGTAAAGATGTTTGAGCAAACTCTCTTATTCTGCCAACAAATACCTAGAATTCTTGACGACACTCTTAGATGTCCAGTCACCAGGGCAATTCAGAATTACAGTAATCAGGTATGCTAACGTGTCACGTAAGAGAAACAGACAGAAGTGCCCCTGGATGTTACTGTCATCTACAATATCCAGTGGGATCTGAACAACAATATAAAAGAAGCTACACTACAAATCTAAATTCTGGAAGGAACTATACAGCTTTTTATAGATCAGAAAGTTCTCTTCTGTGCAGTCTGTAGTTTGTCTGAATGGAAAACAGTCATTAACAACTGGATGTAAAATATTTTGCTGAACAATTTCAAAAATACATCAAGGGTGAATATAGCACAAAGAATGCAAAAGCAGCGAAATATTTGAATCTCTGTGCCTTTAAAATTTATGAACAGTATGTGATATTAGATGCATGATATTTAATGAAAAGTAGCTTCAGTTTCTAAAAATAATAGCAAAAAGGTAGTTTATCAGTAAGTTGGCAACTGAAATTGATGGCATATTCCTTCATGGTCTCTTTACCATAAACATTTGAGTATCCATACAGGTACACTCACCCTGCCGTAGGTCTGGCTTGTGGGTTTAGCACTTCTAAATCAGAGCAACCCCACTGATATCAAAGTAACAAATGCATTTATATGAAGAAAAATCTAACTCTACAGATTTCAGAGTTACTATTTTCAATATGGAACAGCATGTTTAATTTAAGAAAAAATCCAAAACTCTTAAGATCCTCATTTTTCTCTTATTCTTCTACCTTCTACCATAACTTGGAAATGATTAAATAAATTATTTTGAAGGCTATTGAAATAAAAAACTTTTAACAATGGTTTGCTGCAGCAGCCTGTGCACCGATTCAGAATATACTGTGTAGGTAATGATAAAAAGGTCTGCATTATCACTAAAAAGCATTTATTAGTAGAAGTGGGTAGCAAAAGTTCATAAAAGAAAATGCCCTTTCATAAGGCATTAGTTCAAATTATCAGTGTATGTCAAAAAATAGGATCACTCTGCATAAAAATGAATGCACTGCAAGTGCCTCATCCTTTATCAACAAAAATCATTACTATGCTGAAATACTGGTACTACAAGGTGGAACTTAAATTCATACATTTTCTATTTTATTGATTTTATTGGGTAGGTTTCAGGCAATTTCTGACTTGTGTATTTCCAATGTGAAAGTAGCCAATAAAATAAAAATAGTGTTTTGCCAATATTTTCTTTGGAGTTGGAGGTACGTATAAGTAGAATGGGCAAATTTTGCTCTAAAATGTAATACCATCTACTAGATTTTTTTTTGTATTACTTTTTTTCCTTTCCAAATTGCTAAGGATTTAGTAATACAGAATTATGAAACCCACAGTAACTCTTCTCATGTCAGGACCACAGAAAAAACATATGTATTTTCAGTTCATACGTGTCATTCAGGAATAAAGTTGTTCATTGCACTCACTTTATATTCCTACACTCTTCAGGCCAGAATCGTACACTTATGTTTGTACATCGCCTTCAGCAATTAATCCTGATGAGATCTTTTCAATTCTCCATCATATAAATTCTAAACATCAAATAACTTTCATTTCCAAATGTCTTATTTTACTCCAATATTATTTATGTCAGAGAGAATATTTGCTATTCTGAGTCATTATTATCATAAATACATAAAAATAATTAAAACAATTTTAAAATAAAATACAGGTTATAGAATTTGTCTAAACCAAACAAAAAAAATTCAGAAATATTTCTTTGCTCCTCATTTATTGTTTTTTTGTCATTCCTAAAGAAGTGTTTACAGGGTCTCTGCAGAATTGAAAACTTAGAAATAATACAAAGAGAAGAACATGCAGCAAACAACAAAGATTATTATTCTAATTCTTCCAGACAAAAAATACAGCCATTCATTCACCAGTACTGCAATCTCAATAACTGCTTCTCGGTATTCTTCCAGTTTTATTCCTTCTACACTTGCTTGAATTCACCATATAGATTTAAACAGCTGCAGAGTGTACAGTGCACAGTATATTACTGTATAGCAGCTCAGACTAAATAAGCAGATCTTTCATCACCACCAGACTAAGATGCCTCTATTAATTCAAGTCCTCTGGTACAATGTGTCTGGCAAAATGATGCACCAAATGTTTGCCACAGGTTAGAGAGCAGTGATGAAACTTGAAATAAATTATTCTGTGCTGCTACCCTAGGAACAGAAAATGAAGCAAGGTTTTAGGATGTTTTGCAGTTGGGTGGGTTGAAGTCAGAATGTATTTTAATTTAAGTAGGAATGGGAATTTTTGCTACATCACGCTTATGCAACTGAGACTATATTCAGATTAACTGATAGTTCTAACAAGGTGTAACTCCTTACGTTCAAGAGTAGCCTTGAAAAACAAAGCTTGTTATCTAAACGGTTACATTTTATTTAGGAAACATGATACTAATTTTAGTTGATACCGAGACAATTAATCTACTTTGCACACATTCACATGTATTCACATTCTTATTAAAGGTGTTTTTTCTGCAGAAATTAAAATGTAAAAATTATTCAGCGGCTGAAGCAGAAGTCAAACCAAAAAGTATTTCCTCTGAGACATGAATAACTCATGGATTCTTACCCAACTCTAGCTTTCAAGCCAGATTCCTACAAACCTTTGGGTCAATTTAAACATAGAAGAGTGGAGTTGCACATGCCTCTCTTAGCATCAACTGACGATTGAAAAGCAAGATACAGTCTTCTTATTTCTCATAAAACTTTGGGTATTTAATCAGTCTTCCAGGATGGAAGATTTGTAGGTAAATCTTCCAGTAATCTTACTGGGAATTCCATGCATAAAAATGTGCATGAATATCAAGTTCTAAAAATACAGATTTTTGGTTTAAAAGTTTCTCATTTCCTTTTCTATGTGCATGCAAATCAGCATGGTTAAGCATAAATTGCAAAGGAATTTAGCGAGATTACTGTGTTAGTGGCATATAAAAGGATATTCACATGATAACACAGAAGCAGGCACCACTATGGAGCTTTCCAAGGTCTGTTAAACTAACAAATGTGATTTCTTTTCTCTTTGATTTGCTTTGTAAAGAATACAAGATCAGAACTTAGCTTATTGGCTTCTGTCCTTACTGAAACTGGATTGCACACTGGTCGCCAATTCTACAACTTAGAAATGGTCTGTCACAGACTCCTCTTCCAGGATCTCAGCACTCAGTGCCGAGTACTCAGTATTCTGTGGTTTTCCTAACATAATTTTCAAGGCAAAATATTACAATTCACTGCAGTCATCTATTCAAGGAACATTTCATTCTAAACTTCAGGTAAAAGGCTTCTGGAAGCTAATGTTACACAAATTAACATTAAAGACAGTTTAATTTCATATTTCATCAGGGTGTAATCTCATTTAAGTCAGTGTAAGTGCACTGGTATAAAAAAGCCTAAGCGGAGGACAAGCAGATGTGTGTTCATATCAAACTTCATTTTCAGAGTACCAAAATGTATGTAAAATGATGTTACTCCTCCAGAAAAGCTCTCTCTGGAGGGCCAGGCAAGTTAATATACAATTATTTTTATGAACCTTTTTTTTATTTGATGTCCTTTGTATGTTTTGTATTACCATTGCTGAACTCATGTTGGTTTATTGCTGGTTTTTCTAGTTCAGTTACTGGTGCCTGTAACTGGCACGCTTCTTCTAGGCAGCAGCAAAAGCAGTACTTTATACAAGCCCTTGTAGATAATTTTGGATAATTTCCTTCCTCCTTTCTATTTTTGGAAACATATTTAGGTGATAGGAACAAACACTGAAAAAAATGGATCAACAGCAAATGAATGGTTGGTATGCAAAAAGGAGCTATATTATTTTCTCCATCAGTTTCAAGTTAGAATAGCAATGAAGATTTCATTGCAGGCATTCCTGGCAATTAATAGCCAGATGAGTTCTCGTGATTACTGCAAGCTAGCAGTTTCTTTCAGTCTGTCATTTATCCCTGAAATACTTTATGCTCAATCACTATTGCTTAAAGAATATTCATTTTGATTGAATGCCATATTGTGCCACGCTGTTGAAGGCCCACAGGTACTGATGTGTGACTTCAGATTCTGGCTTTTCAAAGTTCCCCTTATCTCCCATTTAATTTTATCAATTGCTGACTTTTGTTGTGGTCTCTTAAACAAACTACTTCTTTCAGTTTGAAGTGCGTAGAGAGGGAAATTTCACTCTCACAACTGAAAATAAAATTAGTTTTAAAAAGAAACCTCTCTCACATATGTGTAGGTATGTATCTATAGATCAGACAAAGACAATTGGAATCCACGAATATAGACATTTACAACAAAATGTAGACTCAGTTTTAAGTAAAATGGCAATGATACGGAATTAAAAAGAGGGAAGCTAATGCAGGTGCCCTTGCATATGGCATCACAAACAGTACCAAATCTCTCTGTGCATAATTCACATTTTCACTGTCTATGAGAGTCCGCTCACCTCACAAGAAATGCGTAGTGTAGCTAACCTCAAATACCTCAGCACTAAATATTTGCATCTAAGAGTTCAAAGTTGAAAGAACAATGCAATGTATCACCATGGGAGTCTGCTGGAGATTTAAAATCTGCAGTAGTTTATCCATCGTTTGCTGGCAAGAGGAATTTATGTATTATCTACTTTGGAAGGGGAAAATAAACAATGCAAGTTCTGAAGTGTGAGAAAATTATTATATGCAACAAAATCTTATCCCTTTCCCGCACTCTTTATAAGATTTAAATAGTCTGTAAGTACATATATGAAAAGGACTATATAGTGAGGTGTTTGCAGTAGCAAAGTTCAAGACTGTTAAGACCTACAAGGTCTCTCCTGGTCTTCACATACTCATTTTAGGAGTAAGACCAGATGTGATAAATAATCCCATTCGTAGGAATTTTAACAGTCTCTAAGAATTTGAACAGTCACATTTGATCTACACATAATTTAGTGCACATCCTGGTTTATGCAGCAGGCGTGTGACCAGGCATGGAAGAGAATTATTGGAACCTGATCAGCTGAATTTTAGCAAGGTGGCTGCATGTTTGATTTTGCACATTTTTACATTTATTGTTAGTATTAGCATTTTGCATTATGCTGTAAAGCTATTTAGAGTTCAAGCTAAGATATTTGCAACCTGTGAAAGATATACACTACTATTTCCAAAATAGTAAATATTTATGGGATATAGATAAGAGTCATGCTCTAGGATTTGGCAGCCTAAATCCTTGGATATTTTAACTTTGGTGGCAAATTCTGGATTAAGGTTTTTAAAACTTCAATCATCAGTAAGATGATTCAGATACGTATGCAAGGATGTAGCAAACAGTATACTGCTAATAAGAGTTGCACCCTGTGGTACCCTACACCTACGGTACAGTAAGACCCAGCAAAGAAGCTCATTATCACAACAGGGAAGCTGAAACTCATGTGTCATTCATATAGAAAAACAAAGCACTGCAGCAGGGTGGTAAAAATACCAATGATTAAGATACACCAACGTACAATGACAGAGTATTGCACAATTTGCTTCATCTGGATTTGTTTCCTTTTTAATCACAGTCCAACATTATGTTCTACAGTAAAATGAAGTTTAACAACCTTGCAAACTTAACACATAACTAACAGCATTCTGCTTAGTTCCCCACTGTGACTTCGTGGGAAGTCATTGAATCGTTCCCGTTGGAAGGGTCCTTGAAAGGGCTGTAGTCCAGTCTCCCGCGCAGATGTGTGTCAGTGCTGAACTCAGAGCAGATTGCTTCGGGCTTTGGCCAGTTGGGTCTTGAAAACCTCTAAGGACAGTTTTTACAGTGTTTCTGGGCAACCTGCTTCACTGTCTTTATTATGACAGTAGTAAATATACATTCCAGAATTGAATGAAAAATGAGTAATGAATGACTTACATTAAATGTTTAATTAAAATTTTAATTTTGTTTTGAGCAATTTGTTGGGTTTTTTTCCCCCCCTCTTAGGGGGTCAAAGACTCATTTACTCTATCACACATACACGTTTCAGAGCCATACAGTGATGCTGATAACTAGCAGTTGAGAACAATGATCACCAAAAAAAAGTCGGTAGTCATTACACATGGGTGACACTTATGCAATCATTATATTGGTCGCCAGGTTGAACAACAATCTGTATGCATAGTTAATATGCAGACACCTTATAAATAGCTAATAAATGATTAAATGAAATTGCTGTTTTCATAATGAATTAGTACAAGATCTGTTGTACATAATGTTTGGAATATTTAAATGGTTTAACATACTCGAGTTATAAGTACTCTGCAGCTGGCTGTTACAACACAGATTCATCACTTAAGTATTTTTAAATTGCTTATATGTGTCATTACAATATGCCAGAACTTGTATATTTTTTTTTAAATCATTTGCAATTACTGGGGTCAAACCACAGGCCAGTTGTCTGGAAAACAAACAAACAAACAAACAAAACCCCCCAAAAAAAGTGGTTCCCTCTTTGGGCAGAATGGAACAGAGCAGAATGGGGGCTTGATTTGCATCACACTTGAATATAAACTGCAACAGCTGCTGCATTTGATCAAGACAAAATTTCTTTACCCAGATCTCATTCTGGGAAGCAAAATGTCATTTTTTCTAAATCGGTTGTGAAGCTGAGCCTGGTTACATAACGTACACTCTTCCCAAGTTTCCAGCATGCTGTAGCTGCCCAAGAGAGACTTGGATCATGTACAAGTTTTGTTCTGAAACGCCAGTAATTCCCCCACAAATTTCCAGTGCCTATGGAGTTACAATGTGTTCAGTGCTACAGACCAATTACTGCAAACACTTGAAGGGTAAACGGAAAATTTTGGCTGCTCCAAGATCATTCTTTTCTATGCTGAGGGATCATTCCATATGCATCTGAGTGATTTAGCTTCTGAACATTCTTGCACTGGGCATCTCTCCTCTTATTCCATGAAGAAGACATCATAGAAGATGGTAATCAAAAGATATTTTCCATATTTCATATTGAATCCATGAACAAAATGCATGCATCTAATGTTCTGTTGCAATCAGTCTGCCAGAATCTGCACAGAACACAAGGCACTGTTTACTCCGGAAGTGTATGTCATTTGCTATCTGAACAGAGATGAAGAAAAGTGAAACAACACTGGTCTTATCAGGTGAGGTAGTATTTATGTCATAGTGATAATTGACACACACATCAGACCTGTGAAAAGCCTTAAACTGAATAAAAAGACAAGAATAAACTGTCTCTCAACATCACACTAAAAATCTTATCTTTATACAAAAGCTCTGCAACTCTTGAAAAAGTATCGCTGGCAGTCCAAGTCAGTCCCTACACAAAGTGATAGTTTATTCAACTGTGAACAGAGCAATTTCTAATGAAACTAAATGCATAGAGTTAAATGGTGTTTTACCAACTCCGTGGACAACCACATGCGTGTAGTACATACAGTATGCTCTGTTGAGGTGCACTGCACCATGACAAACGTGCATTATTTTACATAGATACAATTTCACACGCAAGTTGTCATCACTCTGGTTCTTTGACCATTATTAGAGTGAGATAAGTTTACTTAGGGTTGAGTTGAGTCTCTGAGAATTTTATACCCATCTCCCCCTTTCTACGGGTTCATCACATTTTGCCTGAAAATAAGCTAGAAGAGCAGCGTCTTCTGTTCCGCTGAAACACATCTGTCATCTCCCTTCAGCAAACGTCTGCACCAGTCACAGGACACCCTTTATCTTACAGTCCCCTTGCTGCTGTTAATATAAAGGCATATCAACAGAACATATATGAATATTCCGTGAGCTGAATATTGAAGACACTGTACACTTCTACTATATTAAAAACAAGTCCCTTTTATTAAATTATCATGTATTCCCTTTACATAAATGCAATTGAGTGGGTGTAAGTTAGGGTAACCTTTCCTGAAGATCTTTAACAGTAGGATTCATATCCTATAAAACTGCGAACATGACATGTAGCTATTACTCCTTTCATCTTAAGGCATGACGGTGTCATTGGGTAGGATTTTGTAGACTTTAAGCCTCCCAAGGAGAATTTTTACCAAAATCATTTCTCCATTTGCATTTTATGCACAGCAAACACTGTGAGGGGTGCAGTTCTGCAGTTCTGCACCCCTCACATAACTTCTCTCTCTAGTAAAAACTCAGTAGTTGTCTGTGTTAGAATAACTACTGCTGTCTTATGCTTTGGTAAAAGTATCCCATTTTTCTCAAAACAGCAATAAATCCTTTGATGCTGCCATAAGCAGACCATCAGTCAAAACCAGACTGAGTCGTTACATCAGCTTCCCCAAAAAACTAGTTTCAAAGAAAAGAACTAATTTGCCTGCTTCGATGGTTGCTCTGTTCAGCCATTCAGCTTGAAGCTATTCAACTCCACGCTTTTGCTTTTGCCGGTTAAGCACTCTGCATAGAACCATCTATTTTCTCTGAACATTTCAGCACTTTTCTTCAGCACTTGGGTGCTTCTCCATGAGAATTTAATGTTTCGCCTTGGTTCTTGTTCTCTGCTACCTTGGCAAAACGTCTCGGGCTTTTTGATATTTTTCTCAGTACTTCAATGTCTTGCCTCGAAGCTTCTCTTTATTGCGAGGCTCCGATGCCATCGTTTCTTTGAACACTTTCCCTTCATCCTGGCACTCTGCCTTGGTGTTGAAGCATATTCGTCTCAGTACTTTGGTGTTCCAACCATGTACTTCTACAGCCATGTCTTCACGTCTGTGAAATTTTCCTCTAGGACTCTGCTCTAATTCTTCCCTACATAGTTGGTTCTTTTCAGCTCCATTGTACCTTTACCAGGCTTAAGGCAGGATCTGACATAGCTTAGACAGCGGCCTAACACCGTGCTCCTAGGTAACACAACGCACTCTCCTCCACCCCTCCTCCCCGCCCAAAGCAAAATTAGCAAAAATTAATCAATCAGCGATCATAAGCTCCTGACACAGAAAGTTAATGCAGTGAGGTTTGCCCAGTCTGTTTGCTTTTTCTTACTCCAATACATCAGAAACTCCCGGGTAGAAATTCTCATGAGAATTTCGTTGCTCCTGGCCGGGTAGTCTCTTTGAGTGGTACTGTCACCAATACTACTAGTATAGCACTGCTGTTACTACTATTATTATTATTTTATGTCTACTTTTCATTTTCACTTTTCTTCAAATCAAATCATACGATATTTTTCTACATTTTCAGTCAGAAAATAGTAATAGAATGACATCAAGATTCAGTTCTTTCCCAGCATATCCAAGTCTAATGTTTCTTAGTGTTGGTGCTTTTTTTTTGGAAAGAAATGATCATGTAGAATTCCAAATTTCAATATACTAACTCCTCCTGGATCAGTGTCAAGTTCATTCTGATTGTTTCATGAGAAAAATATACTAATAAGGATTCATTTAGCGATCTTTTTCCAGAGTTGGCCACTTCACTGAGCAAAAGTTAATGTATTAGACATTCTCAAAAGCAAAGCAAGCAGCTCTTAAGCACTGAAAATATTTTGTTTCATTAAATAAGCTAAGATGAATTTTTATATATGTCTGAAAAACAGAGATACTGTAACTTTGAGTGACATATGATAGATGCAATTCATGTTTTTTATGTCAGCACAGCTCGACAGACATCAATCATGATATGCACATTTGCATAGCTGTAAAAAAGTCTCATACATATATGAATGCTTACACTACATACTGTAAACAGATTCAGCTCTCTTAACACTGAATTTATTTGTGTAGAAAATAAAAACCCACGAAATTATAGATTCCTTCCTATAAATAGTTCTCTGAAAAAACAGTGGCAGGATTGGGTTTGGTTCTTCCCCTCATCTCAGTGATCTATCTGTTGGCATTCTATCAGGAACATGGTGGTCAGTAAGATGAGAGAATTACAGCAACACCCCATCACAAGCCATCCAACTTTTGAATCTTACTCTTCAGTAAGTGCTGTGCAAGAGAAGGAAAAAACCCAAACAAGCAATGAACAACATTCTTATTAGAGTCCTCATCATGTTCTGAGAGCAGCAGGGTTTTGAGATAATGGCAACATGCAGCTATTTACAACTTGTTAACCTTAACACTGGGCTGTGAGAGCCAAACTGTCTGTGCACCAGCTGGCATTTTTCCTAAAGTCTTGCAAGCCTTTTTGAAGGAAATAGTCACAGGATTTCAAATCATCTTTTGGAACCTACTGCTTTCCTAACAAGAAATGTTCCTTCTAGAGCCCATGTCTGTGGAAAAGCAGGAGTCAGTGGGAGGCAAACAGGCACAGAAAAGTAGTAGTGAACAGTGGATACATGAAAATTGGCAAAATGCTTTCCAGTCATCTAGAGAAATGACAGTCCAAATGTCAATTCATATAAAAAGGAAATGTAAAGACCATAAGATCTAACAAGTTGCAACACTGATAGTTAAGACATACCCAAACCAAATACAATGCCACTAGAAAACGTCTCACAAGACCCTTCCATTAATCTTCCACCAACAGCTACATCACAAAAATGGTTCTACGTGAACATTTCTTTATGTTTTGTGATATTTCAGTCTTAAGCTAGAGCAGACTTCACGTCCTTATTCTTGTCCTGATTTACCTTTATTGTCAGTCACACTGTTACAAACGCCATGACTGAAGTCTGCTCAAGAGGATTCTGCACATGGGTATTTCAGGTCAGAGATTAATTTTACCGGGAATGCTTCATGAAGAAGCTTGCCTAAAACCTGTAAGCTCAATGTGTAGCTCAGACCAAGGACATAAGTTACGCCATTTATAACCACAGCATGTCCATACGTATACATAAGAAACACATGCATATGCTTTTAATAAAAAAATTAAAAATGCACACACACATATCTCGAAAAAAAATACTCAGTGGCAGGTAGTCTTTACAAAATACTAAGAAAATTCAGCAGAAGTATTAATCCTTTTGGTAGCACAGTGATTTTATTTTGGAGTCGTGAATATTTCCAGTATGACAATAAGACCAGATTCATGGTCATGTACTGAACTGGTAAAATCACGTTGTGAATGGCAGTGTCGGTGAAATACACACTACTCATACCGATGAGGCACTGTGAGCACAGCAGTTTGTTATGCATATGATTTGCAAAGGGTGTGACCTCTTAGCAAGCTGAATGAATGCGAAACTACCGTTGTTATGTTCGACAGATGCGGTTAGGACACAGCTCATGTTTTGTTGTTACCCACATTTTCAGTACATTTGTGCCTCACTGAACAGTTACACCAGCAAAACAAAACTAATGCCAAAATTCACCCAAACTACAAACAGTCTTCTTCATGGCAGATCTGAGCTTTCTGATGAGGCCAGAGATATTAGCTACGAGAAAACATCCAGAAGAATCTTAGATGACCAGTTCAAAAGTTTGAAGCAACAATTTTTGATGAATTAGTTTAGAAATATTCATCTATAT
This sequence comes from Opisthocomus hoazin, assembly GCF_030867145.1. Classification (NCBI taxonomy): domain Eukaryota; kingdom Metazoa; phylum Chordata; class Aves; order Opisthocomiformes; family Opisthocomidae; genus Opisthocomus; species Opisthocomus hoazin. The sequence continues at coordinate 5,218,298 of NC_134427.1, read as the reverse complement.
TTTATCTTTTAGCAGTCTATTCAAGACTGTTCCCTTCACTGCATCTGTAATACCTCAGACAAAAAAAATAAGGATTAAACAAACTCTCTCATCGCAAATTATGAGTTTTTACTAGTATGCTGCTGGTTCAGTCAAGCTTGAGTGACTAATCAAGGGTATGAAGTGCCCCGTGGAAAGGCAAGCCTTTTAGCAGTCCTGTGCTGTCACTTTTTGGTTTACCAAAAAAGCAACTCACCAGAGGACTGAGCTGGGTTTTTTTGGAACTTATTTATTTAATCTACAGACCTTTTATTAATTCATTTTTATTTAATTTAGAAAATCAGATTTTCAGCATAAGGCCCTCCAAGTTGATTAACTATGCAGTAGGGATTTTTTATTCCACTCTAATGCTTTTTCTAAACTAGAAATGAAGGAAATCTTAGTCACAGGCTTCTTTCCTTCAAATTCAGATCAGTGCTGCCTTACCTATAAAATTCTCCAAATAAAATACTGCTTCTCATCTTGGGAACAGACTTACTTTTAATCGTACTTTGTATTTCATTACATAATGCAGCAGTACAGACCATTTAAAGAGAAACAGCTTTTTGGTTTGTAAATCATCTTCAGGATTTCTGTTTCACAAGAGATAACTCACATTCATCTTCTCTTTAATGACTACTCCCAGTAGAATGTTTACAGCTTTTTTAACCTGTAAATCTGATGAATCTCTCAAGAGATTCATTAAAAACTTGAACAGGATTTTCTTCTCTTACAACAAACAATACTCTGATGCCTTCTAATAACAAACACATTCCAAGGAAAACTGAAAATCTGCGATTTCCCTATGGTTGTACAGCCCATACATATTATCTATGATGGTAACTATACATTTAAATTACATTATCTTGCCTAGCTATGATTGCAATGAAATATCTTTTGAGAATTTTTTATGGTGATTCAAATAAGGAAAGGATCCGAACAACTGTCTGTATTCTGAGTTTGTGGATATCGTCTTATATTTGCGTAACACTATTTTCTTGTGGTACACCAATGCAAAAATAAACAGAATCTGCTCACATATGTGTGCCTTACTCAGAACATTTAATATGAAGTTTCTACAGTGAACACTTGTAATATCTGAATAGAGACAGCCTGGATTAGCACTAGAATAGTGTAAGTAACTTACTTCATAGCCAAAGCTGGCCATGTCTAGTTCTGTGTCCTATTCCTGACCACCAGTCAAAGAATAGCTTTTGCTGAATTATCACAAGTTCACTCTGGTTCATCAGGGCATGTCTTTTATTAAGATTTATCATCTCATAAAATAGCCCATTCCTGAATACAAGATGGAAAAAAAGTTATCGGTGAATGTTCCCAGTAGATGGCAAAAATAGAAAGCCTAAATGATAGAGAGTAACTGAAAACCAGTTCATCCCCTCCTCCACACAGTGACAAAAAATGGCAAAAAATTATTTTCTGCTGGAGATGACTAATTATATTGACATTTTTATATTCGGCACCATCAGGGTTGATCATCTCAAAGCAAGACTAAGCCCCATGTCTAAAATATGTGCTAACAAGTATAGAGTGCATGCTGCAGATCTCTTTTGATGGCACACACTTTTTCTATAGAATATTCTCCACATTTAGGAAATTCTACAACATACTGTGGATCAGCACTTTATTACTGAATTTCCCAGTGATGGAAAAACAGTCCCTATATAGGGAACCTCCTGGAACTCTGATCTAGCTTCTTGGCCTACCAAAGATCTCCCTGTATACCATCTGCTCTTTTCATTTATTTAAAATCCACATCTGCAGGGGATGAAAATATCAGACTGAGAGCGTCTAATGGTACAAATGCAATACAGCCTTTTACACGCATTCATTACGATAAACAAATAATTAGGATAAGAAGCTTTCCTCAGTGTAATCTAAAGGAAGAAGTCCATCATTGTGGAACAACTATGTTTAATGACCAAGCAACTACAAGTAAAATGCAAACAGCAGAGATTTATTGAAATATTTTAATAACACCTAAGTATTTTTTAAGAGAAAGAAAGTGTTCTTGTTCAGAAAGCAGAAACCAAATGGATAGTGAAATAAGTACAGCAAGAGTGAAGGATGGAAAATACTGAATGAGTACATTCAGTTTTCTGCTGAGCTTTCAGTTAAAATTGGCCCAAATAATCCAACGCAAGCCGATGGAATAAATTTTTAACCTAAATTTTAGTCAAATTTTGCATATGCAGTATTATGATCCTTTTAGACATTTAAAAAACATACCAGACATCATGTTATACAGACAGCATGGAAAATGAGTGAAAGCACCCGAAACAAGGCCATAGTCTAGTCTAGCTTTAACAACACCACCACCACCAAACCATGAAATGCTTCAGTTTAGACTCAGGCACCTTCACCACTACTTTCCAATGCACAATTTTTGTTTGACCACCTGGTTTGACAAATAATTCCAGGAGGAAACAAAGAATAAATTAGCGCTTCTGTAACAGTAAAGATCCTTCTTAGAGAATTTTTAAGACCCTTGGTTTCATATCTTATTCTCTTATCCACACAGTCCATACATTGTTAAGTCCCTCTCTAGAAACTGCATTTCTTGTGTTCTTGTAGGGAGCCTGTCAATCAACCTCCAGACACCCTTGTAGTAAAGAGCACTAAACCATCAACACGAAGCATCAGCAGAACACTCTTCACAAATACAAGCAAAATTACACTCCACCTAACATGTCCACTCCAGAAAACCCTCAGGAAAAACTGAATTAACAATGTCTTACAGCTCTGAATGTCAACTAAATTAGGTCTTGCAGGACTAGGGGAAAGGAATCAGCCTCAGTTTATAAGGCTGAGGCTTCTGCTTTCCAGCTGGTCTTTACAGAAGAACGAAAACGTACAGCAGGTCTTCCGCAGAAAGAGAAAGCAAACCAAAAAGCGTTTCACAGATCAAAAGCAGTACTTTAAACTGTATTCAGAATAGCACTGTAGAAAGACAGTGAATAGATGACTTGCTGAAGTGGCAGCCTGTCTGTATAACCTCAGTTCAAGGAGGCCTCCAAGATTACACCAAACAGCACACGCCGAGACAGGAATAGCAAACAATGCTGAGATCCAAATCCAAGAACAAAAATAACAGCCCTCTTCTGTTCACTGGCAGGTTCCTCTTCCTGTCCTGGTCCTCACTTCTTCACTACTCCTTGAACAACCAGAACAGCAAGGACACAGCAAGCTCCTGAATTTGAACAAAAATCACAATCAAGACAAAGTGAAAAGGTAGAATAGAATGGTTTGGGTTGGAAGGCACCTTATAAACCATCTCGTTGCAGCCCCCTGCCATGGGGGGGGACGCCTTCCACTAGACCAGCGTGCTCAAAGCCCCGTCCTGGCCTCGAATACAGAGGAGTCAATGTCTTTTTCATAGAACCACAGAGAAGTTCAGACTGGAAGACACCTCTGGAGATGCTGTCTAGCCAAACCTGCTTAAAGCTGCTAAGTTACAACAGGTTGCTTAAGGCCTTAGGTCAAGCTTTGAAAATTTCCAAGGATTCTTCTGAGTATGAAGTGGACATTGTTGTAGTATACAAAAAGCAGAAGCCGCTTCAAGTATTTCTTTTTGGTTTATTATCAAGATTATCTTATGTGCTTGCAGCTTCAAATAATTCATACTTTCTGTCACTAGGAAACTCAGATGAATAAACAGTTTAGATTCAGGAAGACAGAAAATGGCAAAGGATCTAGTGCAAATAGGGATGCATAACTCAGCCTAAAATCACGCTGATGTCAAGGACATCAGGCAACTCTGCATATTGACAGAACTATGTACCTGCAGCTAGGGCTCCCATTTACAGGATCCTTCAGAAAACTGAGGAGGATCTACAGAATCTGAGAAAGAAATTAGCTGTTGCCAACCCACAAAGGATTTGGCATGTTTCTCCCTCCAAAACAGTTGGGGCTGAGGCTGTAAGAACTACATCAGTCAAAGCTGTATGTATTAAAAGAAAAGGAAAGGAGGAAAATCTCCCATAACTGTGGTTCACAAAATGATGGATGGCATCCTTAATCTGTTCTTATGGATCACAAAATAGTCTACTAAAAATGATAATTCCCTCAGCGATCAGACTAAGAAATATCTGAGCACGTCTAACTTTTTGTGAAGCTCATCAACAGGTATTTTACTACCATAGTAGCTTACTGAAGCTGTTTCCATTAGTATTTTGAAATTTTATCATTTCAACTTCACTGTCTCTTAGAGGTCCCTACACTTTTTCTGTCTTCCCCATCAGACGTATCTGTAACGTCACAGTGTTACACACTTATTATAGACACAGCTAACCACATATACAGCAGTGGCAGAGATGTCCTAACCAAGTTACCACTTTAATCACTGAAGCATCCCAAATTTTTCAGAAAAACAGTTTCTGTTAGTTGATTAATATCTCCGTCAGCCACTGTCTCGCAGTTCAGCAGTGATGACTTTTGCTTCAGCAATGACTAAATCAAGACATGGATTCAGTACTCTGAAGTGACTGAATTTTCAGAATTTAGTTAATCTTGCAATAGCCATACTACACCACCTGCCAGCCTCATCTAAATCACTCACTCTAAACCTTTTTCCAATGATTTCTTTCAAGTTTTTTAGCGTTTATAATACAATAAAATCTAAAAGTACTGTACCTGCCAAAATGAATTACACATAAGGAACCGAGACTGTACATATTTTTTTGCAGCCTGATGTCGCACTATTTCTGATTCGGACATTATTTTTTTAAATACTGATTTTTGTTAAATGCAGTACAACAAAAATACAAACACTGACATTGAGGGGATTCATAACAAATGGCACTTGCATGAAGCCAGATTAAGCTTTCATTGAACTGAACAGGAAAATATTCTGGGTTTTTATGTTTTCCTGTTGAGGTTAAACAACAACCAAAACCTGAAACCTGCTTTAAGTTAGCAAGACTAAAAAATATCCAAAGAAAGCAGATGCTGAACAAATTGTATAACACAATACATGAAGCTAAGCAGTCTCAAATAGCAATAATATTTTGTTAATTAAGATTTTCTGGCAATTTAAAAATAACCTACGCCGTGATTCCAGAGAACACTACTCAACACAGAATTGGAGTTAGAAACTTCTTACTGAATTTAAGCTGTGTAATGCAATACAATCACAGAAAAGACTGTCCTATCACAGCAAATTTACCAGCATATTTGCCCTTTTCTCCAACCTAATGGATAGTACAATGGATTTCAGGTTTAGTCCATCATTCTGCAATGAATAAAAATAAACAACTTTTATCACAAATCCAGGAAAATTTCAGTCAGTTCTTTTCCTTTTTACTAAACTCTTCCTTCAGTGTTTTAACTTCTGTTTATTGTTTGATTTTGTCTGACTGAAGTTTAAAGTTTCGATGAACAGCAAGTAAAAAGGATCTCTTTTCCTGACTGGAACTCCTGCTTACTGTGATTGTCTTAAAATATAACCAGGTCTTTTTCCAGTGCTGAAGGTTCAACTCAGTAACAGTTAGTTAACTGTACCGGCTGGTTGATGCTGAACAATATCTGTTTGAGAGCCACAAAACACCAAATGTTAAATAAGAAGTCAACAGGCCCCAAACTCAACCCACATTGTGATATTGTACAGCCTTACTATAACAGATTCATTTCTATGGCAGCTTTTCTAATTCTTCTGCTCCTCCTCGCTATTTAAGTGTTTAAAATCTGCTTGAATAAAATAAAATTGATAAAAAGGACATACTCATTCCTTTAAAAAGTTTATTTTGTGCAACTCTGGTAAAGACTGCAAGTTTTTAGATGAAGTTCCTGGTTTGCTTTTAGCTTTTTGATAGAACAATCATCCTTGAGTTCCACCATATTTTGAATATTGGATGTGACCGGTTTTAATGTCCCTACCATTCGAAGAAATGTAAGAAAACATAGACGAGGTACAAACTGTTACCTAACTGAGCTTTAACAAAAACACCACTTCAGAAATTTCTGAAAGCAGACAAGCTTTAGGATCTTGCAGAGTCTGACTCACCTTGGAAAAGGGACTTGTACACCCAGACTGTGGAAGGCCTTTTGAAAACATTAGTCCTGCCTCAGTTGCATGATAAAAATTATTAGTTTACTGCTTTTCAACTTCAATTAACAAAGTTAATTCAAAGACACGTTGTTTTCAAAGAACCTAAAGAAACTGAGTTTCTGTGTCATTGAAGAGGAACATGAATTCTTTATTATTTTATACTTGTTTCCTCTTTGTTGTAAAAAGAAGGCAGGAGTTATTAACAAGCTTTCACCTACACGTTAAAATGACACTTCTGTTTCTCTTAGAAAGTATCCTTCCATTCCATAATATTATGCTCTAATAAACAGTTCAGTCAAGTTTAAAAACTGAGAAAGAGTGGGCATCATGTAAATTGCATTTCCACTGTTTTCAGGGACAGGAGAAGAAAGCAGGACTTCTTAAGCACTTTCATTAAAGCATTCAGCAGTGACACAGGCAGCGCCCAAACTCTTTAGCGAGCCAGCGGTATTTAGTCGCCGAGAAGATCTCTTCCTCAGCACACAAGCTTCAGATGGTTCAGTGACGCTCGCGGCTCCACACTGACGCAGTCCTACCGCCAGAAGATACGACTGGCTCATTCCTCAGCGGAAAGCTATCAACGTTCGACACATCCCAACCTTATTCCTCAGCTAGGGAACCAGGAACTTCTGGCCACGCACACGTGGCACATTTCTTTGACACAGACTGTTAACGTCTTTGCTTTCTGACTCACATTCACTTTTTAGAAAGTGGCCAACTTTTTTTCCCCGACATGCCAAATGTCTTCCCCTCCCCACCCCCTCCTTTGCAGCTTGAAACACCTTGAGTTAATGTACTGTGAACTCATCTCAAACATGCTCTGTATTAAGCTTTAGGGTACTTTAGAGCAGTTCTTGAAAACAGCTTTCTTTGAATATGTAGATAAAGTTAAACTCTGAAAGACACAAACTAACTGATATTTGACTGAACATCTTGTCAATAAATAAATAACTCATGGCCCACAATTCTGTAGCCTTTTGAAGAGGTATTTAAAATAATTTTTTTGTTAAGAAAGCGTGGTTTATGGTGTTCTCCTAGATGTATTGTCTTTTCAAGGAGCTTATATATGAAAACCGAGGGTAGGGGAAGAATCTGTGAATACCAAAACTGTTACAATAGTTCCATTTTGTAGTCATCATTATTCCAGATTGGTTATATACGATCAAAATATGCTTATTTTCCACTATCTCAGGACCCTTCTATAACTTCCATTCCTCAGGTTTAGCTAATGGCATAAGCAATTACGCAGGTACACCACAAGGTTCTGGTGGAATCACAGAAGATAAAGCAGTAATACCTGCTACTTCAGCTGCCATTTGGCCAGAGGAAAAGGCCGGCTTCAATTATTTTGGAAAACTGTAGCAAACTAACTAGGACAACAAAAGTCTTGATTTACTTTATAGCCAGTTTTCTTTAATTAGTCATAAAATTACAGATCTCCTGAACATGAATTTTAAAAAAGAATTCTCTGATAATTAGAACGTACACTTGTCTGACAAGCACTTAACTGATCACCTCTAGCAGAGTTCCAATTACAGGAAACTATTACGAAACCCTTAGCTGGAATCCGTTCATTCTGGTAAAGTCTCACATGCAGATAAGGCAGGGAGATGAACAGAAGACAAATTTTATGTATTTCATTCCCAATTTTCATCCCCCAAATTATTACTATGTTGCCTTGTATTCTAGATCTTAATTTACAACACATTGCCATGTACATTTTCCAAGGGTCAATTAAATGACTGACAAAGGAAAGCCATTACTCCATTTAATGATAGCTTTAGTTTCATGCCGTGTATCTTGCATATATTTATAAATTACTGGCAGCAACTATAATCTGAACAAACTGCTACAGCGAGGTCCCAAATTATTTGAGTCCAGAGTTATACAGGCACATTGCAGTTCCTATTAAGTCACCGTTTAATGAAGTTTCAGAACACTAGAGTTCTCTCCACTTTTCTTTAAGGAATGCTATGACATGCTTTTTGGCTATTTAACATTGACAAGTCAAGTCTAGGTCTGTCACCATAAACAACATACAAGTTCTAAGAAAATCTCTTTCCAGTTTGTGAATGGCCTTAAGCTGTGTCAGGGGAGGTTTCGATTGGATATTAGGAAAAAGTTCTTTACTGACAGAGTGGTCAGGCGTTGAAAGAGGCTGCCCAGGGCAGTGGTGGAGTCTCCATCCCTGGAGGTGTTCAAAAAACATGTAGATGTGGCACTTCGGGCCGTGGTTTAGCAGGCACGGTGGGGTTGGGCTGATGGTTGGACTTGATGATCTTAGAGGTCTTTTCCAACCTTAATGATTCTATGAACCCAGCCTGCACCTTGACATAATGCTTCCTGTTGAAGCTACCCTCCATTGCAGGAAGAAACTGCTAAGTGAAAGCAATGATGCAGGTAACCGTGTGCCTGTCGGGACACGCGGCTTCACACTTGTTTGTCAAAAGACGGGAAGATACGTATTTTTATAATTACCAAAACAATCACAAAACCTGCATAAATGGCTAAACATGGGTTTAAACTCTGACTTCCATTAGCAGAGATAAAACTCAGTTCCTTCTCAAAGTCATGAAAGTTCCTTTCTCGGGAGAATTACCAAAAATGTGACCTTCTAATGAAATCTGAGTTACAGGCTAAAGGCAGGCAGCTGACTTTTTGTAACTGTTCCCTCCGGTACATTTTAATGGAACCGGCAGTTCTGTCATCCCTCAAATACTTCTCACTTTTCTGTTGGTGGGCATGCACGCATCTGACGTGCCAGGGACTCAAGCTGGAAACAAGACTGTATGTGGTGTTAGTGTGCCCGTGTGTGTGATCGTAGATGCAGTAGATCACAGATTTCCATACCTACACACTTACTTAACAAGAGAGCACAGAGCAGTAACAATGACGGTGTCAGTAGTTGGTTAAATCAAATACGCTGCGCCTAAACCATTCCAAAATTTTACTTGACATTTTTTTCCCTTTAGCATGTATTTTCTGCTACTTCAGTAGACAGCATAAAGTGCACATAATTACTAAATAAATTCTTTAAATAATAATAAAACTATGTTCTTAAGGATGTAAAAGATAAACAGTGATATACAAACAGACTACATCACCAGTGACATCTTATTTCTAGACCAGCTTGGAGGAACAAAATCATCCCCAAAACAACCACATCAAACCAAAACAGCACACAACACAAGATGTTCCGCTGGCAGGAAAATGAAGCAGGCACAGTGAACTGCCATACTAAAGCCCGCAGTGACGGGTGTGAAATACAGTGGGCCACCCCTGTTTATAATTTCACTGTTGAATTTGGAAGTCTCCAACAATACCAACGTTCATCTGTCTCTCTGAGAACGTATTCGGCTCTCTGCTGACCTGGGTACCTGGGTTCCCTCAACATGACATAATCCTTGCGGAGTCTATCACAATGGAAGGAGAATTACAGTCATTTCAGAAGAACTTCACTAAAAAGTCAGGAGAGCACTTGCTGTTAACCAACAGGCTGCGTCCTGCCATCCCTGCAAGCAAAGCTCCTCGGCAGCAAGTGTTTAACTCCCAAACCAGTGGCAGGAGTTCAAGTCTGTGCGTTTGTGTAATGCACGAAGCAATTCTTGAAGGCCCTAGTCCGACAGGAATTCTTCCACAGACTGCAGGAGGCTTTGGCTCAGGCCATGTTGGATCAAGAAGGCTAAATCTTATGTCATCTATGGGAAAACCTTTATTTTCTAAGCGTATCTGAAATAAAGGGATTTTCAACAGGCTGTTTATTAAAGGCAATGACAAAAGACTTCAAGTGAAGAGAATGTTTAATTATGACACAGCTACAGAAAACCCTTCACAGTTTCTTATTTGCTGTCAAAACTACCATGATTTGATTGTATCTACAGACTAAATTCCACAGTCTTTTTTATCTGTACTCGAATTTTTACATGAACTTTCCCTGGACCTTCCTGAAACTGGTCGTGCAAGTGGGGTGGGTTTGGTGGGGGTTTTTTCATTCAAATATAAAATCTTACTGCATGACTGTGAAAACTTTATTCATTTTCCTTATGTGGAAACATGATTTTTTTTTCTAAAAAGTTTTCTGAAAATGAAAAATATATGTATCTTTCCTTCACTTGTGCCAGAGGTAAAAAATACTCTTATTATGAATGTATTTTCCACTAATCCCACTCTTTTTCACAATATAACACCTTAAAGACAAATTTAAGGACAGTTTAAACTCCTCTTTCAGTGGAGCTTTTAAATGTGCAAAAGCTATAGAAGCTTTTATGCTTCCTGGCAAATCACTCTACTAATTCAGAGATCGTAATTGAAAAGACTGTTTTAAACCTATTTTCCTTACTTTACCATTGGATAATGAGGATGGGAGTCTCCCCATAGACCCTAAGGGACAATCAAATTCCCATTTCCACCCTAGATTTCCTGCTTCATATGACTTGATTGAATATTTGCAGGGAGCATGGATTTTCAGAAGACCCAAGAAAGATACGGTCACCACTGCTTCACCGCACGGAAGACAGACAACTGTTACAGATTTCCTCTCAGTGATCTTGTTGCAGAAAGAGGTGGTTGGGACAGAAGACTATTAACCCCCCTTACGGATTTTTATTTCTATGATAAAACTTTCATTTAAACAATACTCATTTATTCCATCCAATCCAAAATACTTGGAAGCCAGCAAGCTGTATCTTGAACCTACTGCTTGAACATAGGGACTATATAGCACGTGCAAGTGTAACATTGCATCCACACGTATTTTTAATTACAGAATCAGAATCACAGAATAGTAGGGGTTGGAAGGGACCTCTGTGGGTCATCTAGTCCAACCCCCCTGCCGAAGCAGGGTCACCTACAGCAGGCTGCACAGGACCTTGTCCAGGCGGGTCTTGAATATCTCCAGAGAAGGAGACCACAACCTCCCTGGGCAGCCTGTTCCAGTGCTCCGTCACCCTCAGAGGGAAGAAGTTCTTCCTCTTGTGGTCTTTAAACTTCTCACCTGAGATACGCACAAAGTTATTGTAAGCATTCACACACTTCATCTGCACAGACGGAGCAGCTACGTCACTGTTAGAAAACAGCTACCGAACTGAGATGGGCAATTGTGCAAGCTTTCGGGATGCTTTAGAGGACGAGGTGCTGTTCAAGCGTAGGCTGAGCACCAGTCCCACTGGCTGTCCCCGGGACGGAAGGCGGATTCCCCAGTGGCTGTTCCGAGGTGGGCCGCCCGGTGACCGCGCTTCAGCCCCCGCATCCCCCAAATGCCTTGAACACCTCTGCCAGACAATCAACATTCTTCACAAATGTCTAGCTCTTTGTAGCTCACTGAGAGGATAACCTCGCTGGTTCAGATACGAGCTTTGGGGTTTTCTTGTTCTTGTAACTTAACACTGAAAACAACTAACGGGAATAATGCCAAAGGCAGTAGTTCTCATGCAGTCTAAAACTGAACCATTGAAGTGAGAGCCGAGTAATTCCTGTCTTGAGCCAGTGCTGTTCTCCTTTAAGAAAAGCCCTACCGCCTGCCTGACTATCACAGGCCCCTTTAAAATCCAGGTACAGACACTCACCTGGATCCACAACCGGCTTTCCAGCTCTGGAAGGATTTTTTTTTTCCCTTTTCATCTCTAAATTTTCCAGGCAGGCGCTAGTTTCTACTAAGCTTTCCATAAAATCAACTTAACAGTACTCTAGAAGCAAATGCCAAATGTTACTATACTTCATTGCTTAGGATATCTTTTTTTTTACTATACGAATGTGTTTAACTTAAGCTTAGAGCCCGTCCTTAAAACTGGCTGTTAAATTACTGAGCAAATGGGTGTTTTAATGGAAAGACTGACATATTCTTAACTATGGTAGCGTGAATGGCTCCAGCATAAGATTACTCAAGTCCACGCAGAATACAAATGCAATCCAGGACCACAGGTTCAGATCTTTGATCTCCTTTTTTGCAGAGGCTGTGATGTATAAAGCCAATTCCACCGAGCAGACAGTACTACACTGAATATAAATTATCCTTTAACTATATAGCAAGGCTCACATTTAAAGAAATGCTGCAAGGATGAACAATGCAGCCATGAAGCAGAGTTCTTCTGTAGCAAAAATACAGACCAAGATCTGCACGGATAACCATGGTTTCGAAAGACAAATTTTTCCTCAGCTGTTATTTGAGAAAAAATAGAGTCAAATCTGGAACATTTGCACACACAGAAGTACAATTAAAGCACACTGCTTGCTCTTTCTGTAAAAAAAGGGAGCCAGGAATACTTGCTTTATTTTACTTTCTGGATTAAGCATCATTCCCCTAAGAAGCATAACAAATGCTTTTAAAATGTGGAAACCAACAGTCTCAACTGAATATAGCTTGAAATTTAAACACATCTTTTCCAGATATCTCTTTAGAGGAAGAACCTTCTGCCTACTGAGCTAACACTAAGCTCCCTGGAGTTTAGCCATGAATATTCTAAACCCATCTCTTACAATTCACTAAAAGTCATCTTTTGCCAAAATAAAATGCTTAAGAGGAATTCAATATGCTTATGGTGCTTTTCTTCAAAATAAGTGTTTCCGTCTCAACTTTATGCCAAATACACAGCAAAAGAGAGAGACTGAGCCTTGGAGCTGTTACCTCAGATTTTGTACTCAACTCAAACGGGAAAACAAATTACTTCTGAGAACACCAGACACCTGGGTTTGTTCTAGTCTCTATAATTTTGCATTTAACCAGCTCTTCTGCAGTCACAGAAAAACGCTGTTGAGTGTTCTTACCGGAATGTCTCTGCTGCTTACATCAGTTGTAACTTAGGTGGTTCTAAGAAATGGTGTTTTCCCACTCGGATGTTTATTTGTATGCCAACTTTGTTTGTGACTGTTGAAATGTTAGTAAATAAGGAAATAACTTTTTTCCTGTCTTACCTCTCATTGACCTGCGTAACCTGACAGATCAATGGTACTTCCACTGCTGACAAGCAAAAAGTTAAAATTCATCTTTGGCTTAATCTTTGTGTTCTCTTTAGCTTTCCTTTCAGTGAGGCTTGAAGGTGGTGCTCTTATGGCTCAGTTCTCTATGCCAGAATAAAATTTAGCACAAAAGGAACGCAAGGGTGAGTTGATAATATCTGCTGTCCTCAGCTCTGCTCGGGTTCAGTAAACTTGAACATCTTCTCCCCTCCTTTGCCAATTGAGATAAGCAGCAACAATTACCCAAAACGTATTCTCAACTCCAGCTCAGCAAGCCAGGATCAGCTGAGCCCACCCCATCTCTCCCAGGCGTACTGTTCCTTCCAGCGTCCGAGAGGGCAAATCAGCCCCTGGTTGCCTCTCGACGTACGCCTTGCAGCTACTCCCTACAGGCAACTACACCAAGGCTGCAACAGGAAAGTGAGAGAAATCCTCTGCTTTCCAGCTCGCCTACAGGGTTTGTGCTGGTAACCAGCCGGCTGTAAGCTTCGTGCCGCTATGGCAAAGGTCACAAGTGAGCCAGCCTCCTCGTCCCCCAGCGACAACATTCTCTGCTTGCCTTTCTGCGTGCTCCTTCCCCTCGCCTTCCTCTGGTCTCCATAGCTGAAACCGAGAATTCATTGGACATCACTGCAGTGCCTCTAACCAATTCTAACTGTATCCAGAGCTGGAGTAAATTAAAATACATTTCAGCTCGAGCTGGTTTGTATCCCATTCCAGCACTCCACATACATAGCAACTTTAAGCTTACAGACATCCCTTCACGGTTCAAGAAAATCCTTCAATCAGAGAACTTCATTTACAATCCAGCATAGTTTTTGCCTCCTCGTCTCTCCGCAGCAGCTGGGCATTTTGATGCAATCCTCATTTAATGCAATCTCCATTACAGGATTATGATCACATCAATAAAATGTTCCATATGGTTTTTTTTTCCATCCCTCTCCCTCCCTCATTAATACTGGGCACTGTATCTGCAGAACCCACCAAATCCAGCGGGATGATGGGATGCTCTAGGGAGGTAGCGGGGGGGACACGTTCAGCAGAAGGCGGCAGCCAACGCAAACTGCCCAGCGGAGACGGAGAGCGCGGGGCTCCTCATTCCCGAGCCCCGAGCCCGGCGAGTTCGCTCCCCGTCCGCGCCGCGAGCACAGAGCGGAGGCGCCTACGCTGTATCAGACCAAAAATAAACGCATCTCTTGCAGTCACTTGTGAGCTCCGCGCACTTCGCACAGAAGCAGACTTTCATTTCACTTGATCAGTGCCAGCCTATCGATACTGCTCCGGATGAACTGCTGCTGCTCTGCCGAGAGACGGATGCTGGACAAAAGATGTCACATCAAAGGATATAAAAATCCCCCTTTCCCCCCAAGCCCCCTTCTTACCTTCAGCGCCTTCTCTGCACAAGATGTCAATCTACACGGGCTCCTCAGCACATCGCCACGGCGTCGGGAGCAGCGAGCCTGCCCCGCTGCATGGGAGTTAGCCCGCTTTGCCACAGCAAATCCTCCATCCAAAGCGCAAGCCGCCTCTTCCCGTGCAGCGCGCCGAGCGCGATTCACCAGCGACTGCCGCGCAGGGAACCAGACCGTGACAGACGGGGGGGGGAGGGGGGGGGGAGGTATCCTAACTTTTAGGTGAGCCTGAGTTTGTTTTATTTCTGTTGGGCTCAGTTCATTCTCTGCTCCGGCGGCTGCGAGCGGCTGGGAAGGCGGCGGCGGCCGGGCAGCCCTCAGCGCTCCGCCGCGCTCCCGCCGCCTGCCCGAAGTTGCGCGCAGAGACCGCGAGCGGGGCCGGCCCCGCGGAGCTCCCCCGGCCGGGCGGCTCGGCGGAGCGCGGCAGCGGGTGCCCCGCGGGGAAGCCGCCGCCGCTGGGCGCTCGCCCCCTCCCGGCGGGGCCGGCTGCTGGCGCGGCGGCGGCCCTGGGGGCGCGGGCTGCGCTGCCGGCGGCGCCCCGAGCCCGCGCTGTCCCGGCGGCGGCGGCGGCTCCGGCTCCGGTTGGGCTCTGCCGCGGCCGCCCGCGCCCCGCTCTGCCGCTGCCGGGCGGCCCTCCCCGCGGCTGACATCACCGCGGGAGGAGGAGCGACGGCGGGGACGCGAATGGCCGGGCCGAGGGGGGTTCCCCCTCCCGGAGCCGCCCTGCCCGCTGCTCGCCGAGAATCCCCCGCCAGCGGCGGCGCGGCCGCCTCGCCCGAGGGCGGCCCCGGGTCCCGCCGGCGCCCCCCGCCCCGCCGCACGGGCCCAGAGCGGCCGGCGCGGAGCGGCCCGCAGGCGCGGGGGGAGACGCGGGAGCCGCCGGCTCCGCCACCCGCCGCGGGGCCGCCGGTCTCGACAGCGCGGCGGGTGCCCCCCCCGCCTCCCCCGGCGGAGCCCGAGAGGGGGCGGGCGGAGGAGAACCGGCGGAGCCCCGCTCCCGCTGCGGCACGGCCGCCGCGCCTGGGCTGCGCGGGGCCGGGCGGAGGGGGGCGCGGGGCCGGCGGCGGCCGCTGAGCGCCCGGGCCGGGGGGGCAGCGCGGGGCCGTGGTCTGGGGGCGGCGGCGGAACCGAGCCGGGGGCAGGGACGGAGGCGCGGGGTCGCGCCGAGCCGCCGAGGGAGACGCGGGCGGGAGGGCGGCGCCGGCCCCGGGTCGCGGCCGCCGGGGGGTCCCGGGGCGGGGCGGGGCCGCGGGGGGGCCCGGCGCGGCGCGGCGGGGGGCCCGGCTGCGCCAGGCGGTCGCTCCGCGGGCAGGGTGAGGGGTGGCACAGTGGGGCGGTGTCGGGGAGTGCGGCTGGTTGCGAGTGCGGGAGCGAAAACAGAGTTTAATTAACAGTTAATTTGTGGTGTTGATTTTAATAATTTGAGTATCTTGGAGTATTTGCAGTATTTTGCCAGATGCCTGCAGTTGGCACTTCTCAGTGAACACAATAATTATTAGTAAATAATTTAGCATTTTTTTCTGTACTTTGCTCTTGGGCGAGGAGACAGTTTTAAACCCTTTTCTGATGCGCGAGAACAGAAATGGCACTTACCCCGATGGCACATTTTTGCATGTGTCCTTCTTTCAAAATAGTATGAAAATGCACGCGAAAACGTTGTGCTGCCTTCTTCACTGCAGCAAGATGTAGGTGATGTCTCACTTTTATCGCTAAATATAGTTCAAGCGCCAGAATTTCTCTGAAATGAAGGTATATAAGGGATAGGATGAGTTCCACAACCAGCTTCTGAAAATCCCCCGTCACGCAGGGAGCTGTGCCCGTCTTACCTGTTCACCCGCGCTCAGCGAGAGTCTCTGAACACGCGCTGGGCATCAGCAGTCGCGTGGCCGTTAGCCACGCTCAAGCACCACGGCACAGATGCCGTTCCTCTTCGTCTCCGTTATATTTCCCTGTCGTATTTCAGTCGCCTGACTTGGACCAAATGCCGGTGGTATTGTACTACACTGGGTGCTAAATTCTCTGAATTTAGTGAAGTTGTGACTTCATTATTTTTGTCCCATGTACACAACAGACAGCAGAGGTGCCTCGTTATGCAGAAACAGAATATTACCCAGAAATTAGAGTTCATGGCCCAGCTGCAGTGTGGCACGGTGCGGAGTAATGGCCACCAGTCAGTTATACATCAGCATTTCTGAAAATATTTAAATAAAATGTGAAATAAAGCATATATAAACAACAGAAGGGCAAAAAATCAAAGCAGCGTGCAGCTCTGGGTGTTTGGTTTAGATCCCGTTGATGACATACAGACCAGGACCGGCTGTCAATCCTTTTAATACCTATTTCACTGAGCTGTCATTACGATGGATTCCTAAACTGCCCAGTCCATAACAGGCATATTCCAACAGACAGCGGTATTTTACACCTAAGAAGAGGAAATTGATGAAGGAATTTCTCTGTATGGTTTGGACATTGTCATGTTCTTCTCCTCCTGGCTTCAGACTGAATTAAAATAAAGATTATTACTTGGAAGAAAAAAATACTGAAAGACTTTTGACTGCTACCGGGAGATGCCATGACCTACGTGATGGTTCGTCCTGCGCAGGAGCGGCCAGCTGCGCCAGCGCCAGCCAGCCAGGGAGCAAAGCCAGCCGCACGTCGGGGGGTGACCCGGCTGCTTTTCCAAGTGCTGTCTAAGGATGGGCTACAAGGGATCCAGCAGTTCAGCCTCAACTATGTTTGAACGACACAGCCAAAAGTCAAATCTAGTGACAATTCTTATTTCATTATAAAAAAAAAGGGGTGGAAGGAGTAGCTGGCTGATTTAACCAGTACTGGAGGCGAACTGGTACCCTTGAGAAGGGCAAAACCCCTTTCCAGACCAAAGCAGCTACATCATGAAAATGGAGCGTCAAAGCCAGAGTAAGATTGCCTCTGCCCATGCAGGAAATGCATTATTTCCCTATGAACAAAAGCGTTTCTTGTATCAGAAGGTATTGCTGCTCCCCTTGGTTCAGATCAAGGTCTAAATCCTGAAATTGTTTGTTACTCTAAGCACATGAAGAGGCCCCGCAGGAACTATTCACATGTGAAAGGAGCTAGGACCAGAGCCAAAGTTTTGCGCGCTGTGAAGGTCAGGCTTGCTTCCTTTCTAAAACTTGCACTTAACGGAAAAAACTCTGGGAAATATGGATTCCATACAGCGCTTTCAGCTGATTCTTCAGGGCACTGTGGCTGTCTGCATTGTGGCTGATGCAGAGCACTTGTGTACTGGCGGGCCCCCGTGACTGGTGCTGGTCGGCCTGCTGGCAGGCTGCTGCCTCACAGAACGCGAGCTGTCCCTGACTTCCCTTAATTGCAATTATCATGGTTTCTCTTCCCACAGATGCTGATTTTTTCATCAACTTCTCAAAATGTAAGGAGAAAAGTCTCCTAGCTGTTATACTACTGCTGGCTCTATAGTTGTTGTGGAATAACCTGTTAATAAAAATGCACTGCTTGTAGGACGAATTCTCAGCATTTTTGCAAAGGCCACACAAAATATATTGCTTGAGAGGCCTTACTTTGGTCACCCAGATAAGTCATGGAGAGGCCACTGGAGATGACAGTCTCCAAGAAAGATTGTAATTCACTTTCATGTCTCCATGCAAGAAAATAGGAGACACGAGCCTTCCCTTCCCTGCTGGGACGGGGTACGTGTGGAGCCTGGTGCAGGGAACAAACAGGAGCCCCTTTCACCCGGCTGACAGATGCGGTTGGAGGGCTCTCCCTGCTGAAGGCCTCCCACAGTTCTGCTTTGTTTCTTTTTTCCTGTCAGAGCAACAGAACTCAGAAAACAAATTGCAGCTAGACTGTAGCACATCTTTTACTAGGATTTTGCTTCAATCCCAAGACTTTTATTCTCCATATACTTCTGCGAACAATAGTCTTTCTCTTCTTTCTCCCTCATCCCCATTTACTGGAAACGTAAAATGAATCCCACTTGGGATCTCTGAGCACCAGTGCTGCTTTTACTCCTGCTTCTCAATAGCGCCAGTTCCCAAGTTTCACCTTTTCTCGGAGCAGCGCTCATCTACATTGCCCTGTGCTCCAGAAACGCCAGCGGATGCTGTACCTGCGCTTCACAACGGACACAAACAGCGGGTCTCTCCGAGTCACACCTTCTGCAGCGAGCTACGATTTACAATGGCTCACCAGTTTCTCTAAATTATTTGTCAAAATATATATTTTTTTTGGCCAAGTAACCAGTGTAACTTCAGATCAGACCACTCTAGGTCAAATACAGTATTAATTAGAAAAGGCAGACATATAAACAAAAACCCCTACAGTCACACACCCAGCTGAACACTTCTCACACGACTACATGGCACCTATTGCTTTCATTCCAAGACACGCTACATCTCCTGACAGCACGCGGGAAGTTTAGGCTGCATTATTTTTGGAAGGGTTATGATTTCTAACCACGCACCTTTCTGAGGGAGAGCCAGGCACCAGTGGTGTTCACCGTCTCGCAGGGCCATTGCCAGAACAAGTACGCTGTGGAGCTCTGGAAGGCCGGTACCTAGCAGCAGGAGGTGGGACGTACTGATTTTATTATCATCTCAGCTGTCAAGTGACAATGTTTTTTAAATGTCACAGATTACATAAAAAATACTTTAATTAGTACACTGCCCATGTTGAGAGTTGATGCACACCCACTGATAGAGATCAGACCCAGTCTTTAACCCAGGAATTAACGAAATACCTTTTGTACAGTAAATCTTTGTCATTTGTCCTCGATAACAAGAAATTACTCCAGTAATAAAAATCTGCAGAAACTGTTCATTTAAACTAATTTTGTAAACTTAACAAGTGTTATACTGTGCTGTTCTCTGCATCTTTAAGGGTGTTTGGGGATTTATGTCTTGCGAAATAGAAACAAACTAAGGAAGCTGAAATATATTGTGTCTTTTGCTGTACTTTACAGCACAGCTTGTGTTTAAGAAGCAGTCTAGACATGCAAAAATGCTAGAATAAACAATATTTTTTTCATTATTTTAAATTAGCTTGTACTGGAAAGCTATAAATTTCAGAATGATGCACACTAACAGGATTGCGTATCTATTCAAATATTCAAAATAAAAGATACTAAAAGGCTATTCTGTTACCTGCTATTATAAACATAAATTTCCTTCCGAGTTAATGCAATTACAAGTGATTTCCTATAAATGAAAAAAAAAAAAATCTCCATAAACCTTCAGGATATTTTACAGGATATTTTACTTTGCATTATGAAAAGTCACATCCTTTTATTTTTTTCCCCTCTCCTTATTTTAGTGGCTTGTTTAACCCATTTTAACATATAAATATTCTTAAATACTATTTAATATTCATTATAGGCCTTCAAATATTGGTTGGTCTTAAATAAATATTTTTTATTTATTGTCCTTGCATCTGAATTGTGTGTGCAATTAAAGAATAATCAGCTAGTGTCATGACTGAGCTTTTGAATTTATGACCACGAGTATAGAAATGAGCTGTTTACTCTGGAGAGCAGTGATGGAAGTGGTCACGCCAAGGTAAGCGATTTTTCTCCCTGCAGCTCTGTAGGACACCTACCCTGTGGGTACCTACCCTGACCACCGCTCCTCTGGTTCGTGGGCAGAGAAGCAGTGCTACGACACAACTACACAGCAAGAGACACAGGTTTAAGGATGCTCTTGAGCCAAACTTTGCACGTAAACTGAAAATTTCAGTTGAACTTTGCAGAAAGTATCCTTGATTCAGCGATACATCACATCAATTATAAAACCTTAGTTAGTTATCCACAGGTGGTAAGAAAGAAATTGAAGAAAAGCCCCACCGTCACCACAGGAGCTTTGTAAGATTGTAACGGAATAGTTCTCACCAGCATTTCAAGGAGAAAAGCGGCCGCTCTTGTCTGACAAGTGATGGGATCGGAGCGGTTCCTTCCCGTGCTCCTCCTGGAGCTCAGCGTGCCTTTTCGCAACACCAGCAGCTGGAGAACAAGGGGAGTGCAGTCAATCAGGATAATCTGGATCTTGGGAAGACCCATCTTTCCTCTCCACCAGGGCACTCTCTTCTATCCGGCTTTTGGCAAGTCATTTAAATTCTGTGCCTGTCAGGTCCTTATTAAATATGAAAAGTAATATTTCAGTAACAGAAATACCTGAAATATCACTCAAATTATGTTTGAATAGAAAGATATTAATATATTGTTTGATACAGCTCAAATTTTTCACATTCAAAAATGTAATTGGTTTCATGAGTATTTTACATGCCTAGATTTATTTGTATTGTCTTGCTGACAGAGCAAAGGCCTATTAAAGTGCTTTTAAATCTTCATCAGACCCAGATTTCTTAAGCTATTAAGTATATTGTATTTGGCAAAAGTGAAAAACATTGCTCTTCAGTAATACAATTTTTTTAGGCACACTTTTCTGGCATCACTGTAATACTAATGGTATTGGTGACCATATAATAGTGAAGAGAGTTCCTTTCAAAAAATTAGATTTCCAAAGTTTCCTTGATGTGTGTACACTCAGGAGACTCAGGACCCCGTCTACATCAAACTGGATCTGCATTAAGCTCAGAGTGCATCGGCCTGTGTTGCTGTTGGTTCGGGGCTTTTATTTGGCTGACTGAAATCAGCACGTATGGAATATGAGTATCATGAGAGTAAACTCCTCAGGGAAAGGAGTCCCCAAACATGTCAGCAGCACTGCAGCATGCCTGCAAGCTTCACACTATTGTATGTTTATAGCTGAGTCTTTGAAGGAGTATTTCCTTCTACCCAATAGACCATGATGGCGCTGGAAGCTTCCAAAGGACCGATACCGGCCAACGTCTTCTTCAAGCGGTGCAGCTGTAAGGAACTGCTGTAATGTTTCCACAGGTTGGACTCACTAGTTCTATTTTACAGTAAGGGTACGCACGCAGCACACAGTGCTTTTTGGAATCAGAAACTATAGCAGCTGTATTATTTTTCAAAAGATATATTCTATATTAGGTGACTAAGTGCCCAGGAGATTCAGTAAGGCATGTCCAGACCATACCTAAGCAAAGTTATTATTTGGCAATCATTATCACAAAAGCAGCCCAGTAATACCAGCAACGTAAGATCAGCATAACAGAATCAGCCTACTTTCAAATTAATATCCAGAGGAATTAAAAAAAGGAGACTCCTCCAATAAGCAGATGTGCTCAGAACCTTTGAGTAGTTAGGAAAAGTCAGTTAATGAGATGGGGATTTGATGAAGCTTCACTGAAAAAAGATTCCTGAAGTTCTGATTTCTCCAAGTAGAAGAGAGGTGTGCAAACCAGGCTGCTTTGCTTTCTGACGCGTGACTTGCAGGGAATGGTGTTCCCTGGCTCTGCATGCTCTGTAATCTGAGTATCAAAAATCTTCATCAATACCAGTTTTTATAATAGGACCTGGGAAAGAAACAGAGGAACTTTTGTCCATAGCCTCAAAATCCTTTGAACCGAAGTTTGAAGCATTTACTCCCTCATGTGCAAGGGAAAGGAGGAATTGCTTTGCAAGCCAGAATTTCCAAGACAGAACACTAACCCGGACCCAATCAAAAGCTTTATTCATGAAATGTAAGTAGTTATGAGATAGGACTTTCCGAATAAACATCTGCTGCAGGGTCAAAATAATAATGGAGAATGGGTACGAATGCTTATAGCTGTGTACTGCTACCAAGTCCTTAGTAATTCCCATTCCAAAGATTGCTGCATTTCAGGGGTGAGGGAAGTTGTTCATTTTAAAAATGCTTGGGATTGTTTTGGAAGAAAGAGTTATGCAGAAATGCATGCCACTGGGATATGGATTCCTTTCCTTCAATTTATATAACACAATATTTATTATTAACTTTTTCACAGGATTAAGTAACGTACTAGACTTCCCTTCCACAACAAGAACCTGAAGTGGTTTATTGACAAGAAAACAAAGGATTTGGTATAGACCAACGTGTCAGTCTTACCTAGGGCGTGGGCTGACATCACAGGACATCATGTTCTCTCACTTCAACTCTGGCTGTTAGTTGTGGACTCTAAATCTGCTCGCTGAGAAAGTATTTTTGCTAGTCAAAATCTGGAATTGCATTTGGGTGTTTTGTTCATCCAAACTACATTTCTAATTAACGTTTCACTGACCTACGCATAAACATTAAACCATGTGATACTTGCGTGCAGAAAACACCAATCCAAACCCCAAATCATTACTGAATTATAGCAAATCACTTTTCAATAGTAACTTCCTCTCATTTCTAGGATATTTTTATAATTAATGAACAAATGCATTCTTCCTCTTTTTTAATACAGAGAAAACTAGGAAATCATTTGCTATGGATAGGTGTTCTGAGCTCTTTTTGAGAGTTTGTGGCAAACTGGATGTAGGCCCTTGTTTATAAAGAGCTAGCTGATGACATTTCCAAACCTGGCCACGATTATGATATACAATTATGGCAAGGAAAAAGGCTATCATTTCTTTGTGGCAAAGGTTATCCACATGCGGAACAAACAGAATATTGGCAGTTAATAAAACTCATACTCTTAAAATGCTTGTGAAAATTGAACGCATACTTGTGAAAGTTTCTTGAGCTAGTGTCAGGGTATCAGCAAGTGCTGGTACTGGTTAGCGAGTATTTGAACTGGAGAGAAGATCTAAAATGCTCATGTTAGTGAGAACGCAAATTACAGTTACACACAAAGAAGTGGATGTACATTGATCACCTCGTGACATTCTATCTTACTGCATCATGAACTGATGCAAAAAGTGATATACAAAGGGATGCAGCAAGGGCATTACAGCCACTTTTGTGCTGGAGTTTCCCAATTATCCCAAGAAGAGTGCTCAGTGTCTTTCGAAAATGAAGCGCCTTCAACAATATCAAGCTAGGAATGCACTAGTACTATTCATTTTTGCCACATAAACTTTTATTTCTAAGGGCTTACCAGGGTTCTCAATTACACAGAAGGAAGAAAGGCTCCTCACATCAGAAAATATTTGCTGCAGACCATCAATTTCCCCAAACAGTGTATGTTCTACAATACTTTATCCCACTGCTTCTAAAACCTGTTTAATTTATTGAGAATTCAATTGCCATGAATGAAAAACTTCTTTATAGCCGTGAAGCATTTCTCTAGTGCAGAATTCGGGGAGATGTCGTGTGGCTGGCATCTGTAGTTGCCTGCATTTCCCATAGCAGAATCACTAGAGGGAGTCATAGGCAACGTTACTCCTTCACGCTCTCCAATAGCTTTGCAATTGAAAAATTAGACAAGGTTTTTCGATAATATTTAGCAAGAAAAATACATGATAATTTTCATCACTATAATGTAATTTCACTGCCTAGTTACTGATTATTTATGAAATTGTTTTAACCTCACAAGTCACCTATCGCAAATCATGATCTTGCTTAACAACCACAACAAACCAGCAAGATAAATATCTCACATAAGGTTTTAAATGACTGTATTTCTTAATTAGTATTAAAAAGCACTGATGCAATGCAGATAATACACTCACAGGAATTTCAGAGCAAACAGCAAAACAAAAATAAAATCTATGTAAAAACCAGTTAATATATTGATGAGTCAGTTTCAGTAAGACTTCTGCACCTTTGTCTAATTCAGCTTAGCCTAGGCCTCCTTTGCGTTTGGGTTTAAAACATAGATTTCAGTGCAGCAGAAGAACACGAGTTGTATTCAAGTTTTACATACCATTATTGTTGGAGCTGAAGGAAGAAAATCCTTGTTGTGGAAAAAAATGAAGTATTTGCTGTCCCAGACCATTTCCCTGTTGAAATCAAGCTGTTAGCTCACATAATTTCTCAGAAGTGAAGAATCTGAGAGCAAAACCAAAACAGATTAAAAATTGTTCTTATCCGTACTCCTACTAATCTTGAAATACAATGCAATAATATGCAGAACAATCCAGTGACAGTTTGCAGATAATGCATTTGATTTACAGCAAGACAACTGACAACAAACTATTGTTTGTTTTTCTAACACATGGTTATTCTTTTTCATAACTAGTAGCTAGCAATGTAGCCTAAAGGAAGGTCTTAAATATCCATTTATCCAGTGAAATTCGTGTGCACTGCATTCCAGAGTGTCATAATAAATATAATTTAAAGAAACAAAAGTTTGTACTTACAGCACTTCATAGTGAAGCACAGCTTGCTTTCGTAAGATGGCTACTTCTGCCTATTATTTGAAAAGAACATGGGACAAAAAATATACATGTGAAATTTTCTTAAGTGGCTTAGATATACAGTTTAAAAATAGGTGTCATTAGCTGTACCACTATGCATTTATGGCTATGATTCCTTTTCTAGGGACATAATCATTGTAATAAAAGCTCTAGCAGTTGCTCTGGTGCAAAGAGGATTTACGTGAGTAAGATTTCACCCTCCTGAACTCTTAGAACTATTTTTAAGCTGGTATTAATCAATTAATTTTAGATTTTGTCACTTTAACTTTATCAGTATAAATTGCAGCACTTGAGTGTGGAAGCACCCTAAATTTCATGAACACTCTTTGAAAATTAACTGAAAAATGAAAACAGGACTACAGAGTGCCAGGATAAATCATCACTGATGTTCAAACTTGTTTAACAAAGAAATTAGAAATGAAGTGACTGGCAAAAAAAAATAAAAAATTAATCCCATATATCATACAAGTCCAATAAATCTTTATGCATCTAAAGTATACATCCCTAGAGAACATAATTCCGCAAACATTTTGCTGGTAATTTGCATGACATGCTGCTAAGTTTTTGCTAATGTTCTGAGCTGTGTTCTTTGGAAACCTTCTGAAGTCTTTAAATATTCTTGATGAAATGGATTTAGGAATGAATAAGTTTTCAAGACCACATCTTTCAGGTTATTACCACAAATGATGTCATTAGCATTTCTGAGGACATTTTGATTTTTCTTTTACAAAGTAAACTCGTGAACCAAAATAATCCTGTGTTACACTGTGCAGTCTGATGAATCTACGTGCCGCAGGATATTTATAAATTTATTTATGTTTATGTATGATATTTGCTACATATTAATGATGAAATATAAATAGATCAATTTTAATCCTATAATATCTAATAATATATATCCAGTAATATATAGACTATAACGAATCATAATTTGAGAGGAAGAATAATTTAGTTGGCTGGAAAGGCATAAGCAGGGCTCTGTATCCAGCCCAGCAATGGATCTTGGGCACAACTTGAAACATTGCCTTTGCTTCAGTTCCAAAATTTATCTTTAGGAATAAAATCTTAAAATAATTCATAAACATTTATCATCATCTTCATTGTTATCATTATCAGCATTATCAATAACTTCAAAGACAGAACTCAACAGGACAACCTCTGACTACCCCAGGTAGTGGAGATTTGTATTGCTGTCATTACTCAGAGCACCCGTATTTAAGTTACTTAACTTCTGCGATCACGATCACGTGTTTTGGATTTTTTGGCAGGAATATATTTTGATATTTGTATTCTTTACATTAATGTTGTAGAGAAGACAGCTACTAAAAAAAATCACTGTCATAGTTTTGATAGCTTTGTTTGCATGCCTTGGATAAAGGTAAAGGCAGGGCAAGGCAAACTAGACAAAAGCTGCTCTTTCTTCACAACGTTACCACAAAGTGACTTCAATTGCTCTAACTGCACAAAGAGGGAACTCAGACTCGCTCACATGTTATTGAAGCTAACAAGGTAATCCATCACCTGGCCTAAGCAGCTGACCACGTCAGTGCCCCTCAGCCCACGGCAAGGGCCTGGCAAACTACAGCAGCTGAAACGCTGTGCCGCGCTCCCATCCCACGTTTACAATGGTGCAGACCACACAGGTAGTAGTTGCCATGGATAAGCTGATACTATGCTTTACTGCATTACTCTTGCAGTCACTTGTGTGCCTGAACCCCTGCTTACAGCAATATATTTCTGCTCATAAAATTCCCAGCACAGGCAAGACCAGCTTTTGCTTTTATCATTAGTTCAATCGCTTTAGTGTAGATCCAATTACACAGGTATAAAATGTTTCTACTGGCATACCCTGGCACCAGTACAACAGCAGTTAAACAGATAACTCTAGAATTGGGACGGATGTGTGAATAACAACAGCTGATCAACAGCTATGCTGATAAAATTTAAATGAGATCAAGCCTAAATCTTATCCTACGCTGATAATAGGAATGTCTGTTATGTGTCAGACTTACTGGACGTGAGAACAGAGTAAGAACAGAGCTGATCTCGGTAAAACCTCCCTCAAGTTCTCGTGGGTTATCCTTTAACACCAGTCAGAGCTATCCAGGTTTCTAGCCATGCTGTGGGCAGTTGTGGCCTAATCCGCAAACACACAGGCATGGCAGCAATAAATGCCAGATTGATGATTACCACTTGAACATAGACATTATGGCATTGTGTAACTGTACTTTAACTACATATCACCAGGTTTTACAATTCCCAGTGAGCTCTGCGCTGTTTCAGCAGGTGAAACCGAGAAACAGACTGTAGGTCTGTTCAGAGAATACTGCTTTCTCCTGACCACAGCAACGGGTCAGCACATAAAAAGGCAAAGGCGAAGAAGTATTGTAGTCTTTCTCCACTGCTGCTTCTATTCATTTGTGTGCAACATGTTGTAAATGAAGAGCAGAGGCTGTGATCTGTGTTACACCTGAACTAAAAATGTCTCACATTGCTCTGTGAAGGGAAAAAAGCTCAACCTGTAATCTGTACTGCCATGCAGTTCAGGGCATATTCTAGCCATAGTGAGACAAAATGGTTTATCTGAAATGAAAATAAAGTATCCATTGCTGCTGATGTGTCTGCCAAATTTAAAACATGATATAAACTAAAGTCGACAGCATAAGCCACTCAAACAAGGCCTCAGGGATTCCAAAATGTGCCTTAATATTTATTTTTCATATTTGATTGCAGGTTATGCACAGGTAAGTGCAGTGCTACCCTGAGGGTTTTAAGTGTAATGTAGTCAACCATGATAATACCTTCAGTATCCCAGAAGACACAATGACTAATACGAAATGAAAGCAAAGCTCAGTGTTTTTCAGACTAGTGTTAAGTTTTCTCTAACGCTATGTAGTAGATTTATGACATGTTTTCAGTATTTGCCTACTAATAAGACAAAAACAAGTATTACCTCATTTGTGACACCATATGTTCCAGCACTGAAACCCCCCTAACGTTAACTTGCTTTTATAACCCTGTAATACACAAGAAATTGCTGTCCTCCTGTCTATCCACTGCTTCCTGCAGTAATTTGGACTGATATTTATCAGTCATTTTCTCAAAAATGAACCACTAACCACTGACACATCTACATGTAGTGGCGATAAAACCAAATTACCCAGAATTAGTCTCCTTCAGGTGCTCCCATCCATTTTAACCTATCTCTTAGTGGTGAAACATGTAAGACCTGGTCATACAAATACTGTGTGCTTACAGATATTTTTCTTTGCCTTAATTATATTTAAAATAAAACTGGAATCTCAAAATAAATTTGAAGATGTTTGCACGTATTGCAGAGATGTGCAAAACCAGAGTTGCGCCTCAGAAGAGAACAGTCTTCACATAAGATTCGCCAGCTCTAGCTGCTTTATGTTGTTCAACTGACACACACAGATCTACATCTGGCTTAACAGTGAGCAAATTCAAGCAGCTTTACATTGTTAGACTAGCCCAGGACACCAAAAAGTACTACTGAACTTCATTTTATCTCTGATAAAAGAAAAAAAAGGTAAAGTTAAGCCTAGGCTTCTTACACAGTCTTTTGCTGGAAGTTACACTTGCAGAATATACTTGCAGAATGGGATCAACAAAAATTAGCATGCAAAGTGAAGAAACACAGAACGTCATGTTGTATCTTCAATTTCTGCCCCTCTTTGAGGCTTATTGTCACCATGCCTTTGGACCTTGTTTTGGCATTTATAGCACAGAAACCTCCCTGGAAATACACAGTTTGAGAAGTGAGGAGGCATATACAAGAAAGGAGGGATGATGTCCTCTTGCCCTTTCGCTGTAAGCAGCTCTGTTGTTAGAGTGCATTCACAGGAGACCCGGTCCTGTGCTTCCCTGCCAGCTACTGGGTAGACTGGTCCCTTTTTGTATGGAGTCTGCTTCCGTTGTCACTTCAGCTTACAATCTGGCTGCTACCAAAAAGGAGTTCCTCCCATCTCATGTGTTTTAACACCCATGTTTGTAGGGGAAGCCAAGTTCTACTTGAAAATATGGGATAATCATAATTCTAAAAATTGTGGTTATGATCTCTGCATTGTGGTTGCCTTCTGGGCTGTAAGAAGATGCTTTATCACAATTCAGTGTGAAATTTGGGAGGTCCTGCCCTGTGACAATGGAGAGCAGTTCCTTTGCCCTTATTATCATTATAGCTATGTCAATGGATTAGTTAGTAAAGCATAACAAATACAGATCTTAATCTATTGTAGTGTTTCAAGGCTACTGGTGGATTCATTAGTTATGAAAAATACAAAATTTTACTCTTGGTTTTCTTGCTTTCTAAGAGCAGAATGCATGCATGCGTAAACCAAGAATTAGTGTTGGAGTTTTCTGTGGATTCTAAAGTTATTCACCTCAAGGGACTTTGGTGACATTGTACTAAACTAAAAAAAACAGAGCTCAAGTGGTTTGTTCTGTCACCAGGGCCCCTGAAATGTACTTGCAACCTTTTTCGTGGTATAGCACTCACATTTTTAATTTATGTTGCACAAGAAGAAAGTTAAAATCTTACTTCCTTCTATTTTTCCTCCACCTCTTGCTTCTTTGTTGTCTTCGAGACCAACTACCCATGGTATTTCTTTCTATTTTCTTAAAACTATTTGCAAGAGCATTTTAATATACTTTGTCTTCATTTTGAGCCTATGCTGTTTTGTAAAGCAGTAGTGGGGTTTAAACTGCACCCCACTGTAAGTGAGGTTATTGAAGTGGTTATTCAGAGTTTATGACTTCCTCTCTTTGAATGCTGTTAAGGAGAACTTTGGTTCTCATTGTTCCTTTGCCCATTATCTTGGAGAACCATACAGTATTAGTTAGGCTCTTACAGAAGGGAAATGAGCTTCTTGTATTTCTTATTTTAGACTTTGTTCAAACCTCAAATTGTTCTGGCTTATCCTTTAATAATCTCCAACTTTACAAATGCTTTCTTGTCTCAGCCTGTAGTTTTGCTACTAATGAGGAAGATGCCATTATCCTAACCCAAGGTACTTCACCTTCATCTGGCAGATCACAGGCTTATCTACATAGACCAGTGCAGTAGAGTGCAGAGATCCCTGAAGCAGTGTGGCTTCATCAGAACAATTTGCAGCTGGGCAGATCAGCTCTGCTTTTCAAACTGGGCTAATATGATTATATTCAGCCACACTAACATGATTATATTTCTGCCAGGCTTTATTCCTGTACTTGTGCACACTGCTGCCATTATGGCATACAGACCTACCTACTCGGTGAGCGCTGCTTTGTCTCAGTTTTCTAGGCTGTGAGAACTCCTTTACTATATTCCAGTGTTAAATTTATAGCGACGCTGTTTTGTGACAGTGAGAAAGCTCTGTTAGAGTACAAATCCTTTCCTGTTCCCTCCTCCCTGCCATCACGGCTGAATACGGCCTTGCACTATTTCCCCTTTATGTTTTATTAAAGTTATTAAAGATGTTCGTTTTGCACTACGAGAATGACAATGAAATCTAGCTTGCCAAAGAGTGGTGCATCCAAATGTTTCCCAGAATAAAAAGGTTAATTGCTAGTGAGTTGCAAATGCCAGTTTGAAGTAATAAATAATGATTCTTCTTCCATGTCCTAAGCAGTCAATCCCTATCATATGCTGACTGCATGTGCCAGTGACAAATTTCTGCAAATAAATCTCGTAATAGGCCACCCTTCTCCTCTGTACCAACCCCAAAATGCATTACTGCACTGGCTATTTAAACACTGGAAAGTAAAAAGCATTTCACAGAATTAATTTCCTCTCTTTCATGAGAGAGATATAATGCATTAGCTGATTTGAAAACAGAGCGAGTTTCCTTTATAACGTGGCCACTCACTAGGCAGGCTTTCCACAGGGCACAGGAGCTAAAGTAAACAATCACTTAAACAGAAGGAAGCTCTCTAGTGCCCTGCCATGCTGATGATTCTAGAAAAAGAAAAAAAAGAAACAAACTAACATTTCATTGCATGTTGAAAAGAAAGTGTAAGCACTCTGTTTAGAAAGCTTTAAAGCATAATTGAAATTCAACATGCAGATTTCTGTATTATTACAATGCTGTATGCACTAGATCATTTGCTGAGCAGCCAGCATTTTAAACAACACATTGCAAGAACTTTGTGCTGGTACAATAACAATGTAGAAAAATTAGGATGACAGCACAAGTATACTCAGCCCCATAAACATTCTTCAGCCGAAATGGGAACTACAGTGCAGTGCTAGCCTATGTATTATGAGGACAGAACACTTCTGCTTCCATGTACCGATGGAGCACAGATCACTAGTATGCTGACAAGCTGAACTCAAAACAAAGAGGTACGCTACATATGTACTGGCAGGTAAGCTCACTGATCTTTTTAACCCAATGAACATCTGATGTGATGTGAGATGCACTAAATTGTATATTGCGAATCAAGGTCAGAATGAAGGGTGACTTAGTATTTTGTAACGTTCTCCCTGCTTCGCTGACTGAAAGCAGTCGTGAATTCCAGAGTACGTTTTCCTATTTTAATCTGATAGCAATCTGAAAATGTATTTGACTACAGAACTAAGTGTATCTAAACTCAAGTCTGCAAGAAGTGGCAGGGAAAATAACTGAAAGAAGTAATTTTACGCTTGTTGTTATGCTACCATGATGCTGATGCTGCTGTGCACAAAGGCCAGCATCTCTGTATGGAAGTAAGGTACCATGCTCACTGCTAAGGGGGCCAGGAGCTTAAACTGGCACTGTAATATTCTAGGCTAACCCTCTCTTCGTTTTGCTGACTACAGTCACAGCAAAGAGTTGCATTGGCATGAGAGTGTGTGTGACTGGAGCCTCCTCTTTGCTTTGGGAGATGGATGACGCTGGCAGCCCAAAGCCACAGCGCACAGGAGAATCTGGTTCATTGTGCAGTGTGTTAGCTGTGCCAAATCATATTAGCAAAACGATCGACCACTAACCTAAAAAGGATTATTAAATGTATGTCTTAAATATACAATGCAGAACAACATTTATTGAGATTGTAAGGTAGTTTTGGTTTTGTTCTCAGAATAAGTCATGTTAAAGAAAACTATGTACAGAGGAACAGTGTGTGAAAAAGAGTATTTACACACAAGGATGTGTATTTACACTCATTGAGGTTTTTACCATTCATGGCATAGCACAGGATTCACTGTCACTAGTAGGACTCAATGAAATGCCTGTTCTCCGAATCAGCCTCCCATTTATCCACTAAACCTTCCTATTCCATCCAATCTAAAGAAGTATTTGTAAATGGAAAATATAATCTATACATTGAGAAGAGGAATATATTAGCTCTTTAATACGGACGTGAAAGCAAATGTGATCTTGGACTATAGCTGTGTTTGCCCATAACTGTAGATCATTAGCAAGGCAGACTGAGTGAAAATAAAAGACTCCCTGGCAACCCTCCCCCTCTACAAATGCCCGCTCAAGCAGAAAAACCCAACCGCCCTGCATACACATTCCAAGGAGCCACTGCGGGGCAGTAACAACAAAAACATTCCCAAGCAAAACAAGGGCCTTTGAGCAGCCGCTCTGCCTTGCCTGAGCAAAGGATACAAAGAAACAGTTCTTCGAATAAAACCCGAACATTCGGATTTCCATTCTTACATTATAAAACGTTATTCGGCTTTTTGGGAAACATTTTATAGATACGCTTAGCTCCACTCCTTAGCTCCACTCCTTCCACAGAGATGCTTGCATACAGCTATTCTGAAGCTCTGTTACTCATGTTTGGATCAGTGAACAGAGGCTGCGTGAGATACGCAAGACATTAAGACACTATCTGGATTTTTGTGTGTGCATAAACTCTTCTACCTGAGGGCTACGTAAATAAGTTCTTCGCAAGTGATTATTCTCTGTGCGGGAATTTTTCCTTGTCAAGTATAGAAACCTCTGAAGACTAGATATTTTTGTGCAGTCTTTGTTCCTTTCAGGGCAAAATCTTGAGTGAACAGAAGTTATTACAAAAAATTATTTTATATCTTCAGGGTAAAAGAATATACTTTGTTCAGTTTTGGATGTAACCTGGAACCAGAGTTACTGAGCTGCTTTGGATCTGACAATTCACATCTACAGGTTCAAAATCAGATTAATAGTTTGGTCTTCCTTTCTTCTATCCCAATCATTTTGTAGTTATAACATCAATGAAATACAAAGAAATTAACTGTTGCTTCTATTTACATAGTACCAAAAGGGAAAAAATGCCTATTTAAAGATCTGTAATTACAATCTGAAATTTGTATAAATACAAAACTTACAGTAACGTTCATTCCAAATAGCTATTGCCCTTTAGTGCTGCAGAAATTTTTACCATATGAGTAGTGTATGCTGAAATATAGAACCTGTAAAAAGTTGAAGTATCATACTTCAATTAACGTGTTAGAAAATGAGGATCAAGACATAAAGAGCTGAATTACAGCCATGGCTCTTCAGTTACACTTTGAAGATCATTTTCATTTCCATTTTGATCTTAAATCCTACTCACAAGTAATTAACATTTGGGGATGCATGACAGATGGTATGTACCACCTTGTCTTTTGGGGCAGTCTTTTCTTGTCTTGGCTGTTCCAGATATATTCCAGACCTAAAATAATTGGGGGGGGGGGGGGGGGGGGAGAAAAAAAGAGATAAAAGAACTTAGTTTGGCTCGCAGACAGCAATGTGAAAAAGCTGAAAGTTTCTTCTAATACTTAAACATTCTTCCAACTTTATTTTTACATATTTATTTATATTTAAATATATTTAAAATACATAATAGTTCTGTAGGTTTTCAGATCTAGAATACCACCCCATTTTTACAAAGATAAGGCTATAAATTTAATGCAAGTAGCACCAGGAGAATTATTCTACGTACTTCTCTTCGAATATCCCAGCTAATGAATCTTACAGCTGATCCTACTGATACTCCAGGATATGAAAGATGATGCTGTCACTTCATCTGCAAACTGGAAACCCCTTACTGATGTTCCCAGGGCTTAGAGCATTCATGATTTTCATGTTTATCTCCACAGTTTTGTTCTTCGTCAAACAGAAACATCATGAAAAATGATGAAAAAAAGTATTTGGAAGTTTTACTAATTTAAAGATATCTCGGGGACTATGCAGCCAGCTGAATTTTCAATCGAACGAGCTGTAAGCGCTCACTACTAAGCCTGCAAGGTGGCATCAAGCATCGTCTTCAAATTTTAGAGTTTCTCATCAGTTCTTTAAGAGAATTGCAGTGAGATTCTTGTGTTTATTCTTAAAGTGGAAAATGTTCTGAAGAAGATTAGATTCAACAATTTTGCCTCACAGGGAAATGGAAATAAACACCATAGAAGTTAGGAAGTTGATACTTATTCACCCTTATTCACCCTGCAGAATCAAGAGAGTCATGAGAAGACATTGTATTTAATCCATATGTTAACAGAAGAATTAGATGAGTTGCAGCAGCAGAATATTTAGTCTGAAGTATGCGGAAATAGTAACTATAGTCACATTTTTAACTAAGCTTCATGAGACATCAAGGCTGTGCTAGTATTAGAGACAACAAAGCACAAGGCATACCAGAAAAAAAGCTCATCAGGATATTCACATTCCAAGATAATTTTGAAGAGCTGCCCGTTATAAAAACAATCTTTCTGCCCAAACGATACCTAAAAATTTGTCCACATAGTAGCACACATGGTTACATTACAAAAGGGAGATTCAAACTGTAAGCAGACACTTGGAGATGGGAAAGTTAGTCAATCAGAAGTCCATAAAATGAAAAATAGGAGACAATATTAGTAAAGCCTACAGTAATTTAGTTTACAAGTTACTATTTTTAATAGATCTTTGTATTAGCCCCTTGCTAAACTCTGAGGCAGCCTTTCCTACAACAGGCAATTCTACAACATCCCACAACCATTGCCAATCAATCAAAAACCACACTTCAGGGCCCAAAGTGTTACAAAATTAAGAGAACACTACTTGGATTATTTTGATTTGACATCTCAGGGTTCACTTTTTCAATCTTCTGTCTCCAAACATAGATGCATTTACTCAAAAACAAGCCTTCAAACACTCACATAACTAACTGCTTGCAAATTAAGGGGGTAAAGAAAGAAAATCAAGAAGAATACCTTCCTCAGGAAAACTAAACACATTAAATCTCAATCTCACTTGAGTTCCTACACTTTGCGCTGCTGGTCCCTGGGATGCAAGTCTCGCTTGATAATTTGAGACAAACCGGATCTTCAGCTTCTGCACTCCTCACCTCTCCTTCCTCATCTATTTTTTAATTTGTATCCAGATTGTTCGTGCCCTGCTGTCTTCCAGTTAAAGTGCTTTTCCTCCCTTTATCAACATAAAAATCCAGCAATTCCAAGTTTTCCAAACCTCAACCAGAGTTATTTACCAGTGTCACACTTACCAGGAGCAGGTTACCCTGTTGCCTTCTTTATACTATCACGACCCTGCATGAAATTATAAAGAACTTCAACATTTAGAAGTGGAGTAGAACAGGGTATGGTTCTCATTTTTAATCATATTGCTCTCTGTTTTTCAAGTAAAATTTGGTTAACTTACTTTCTTAGATCTTATCAGGATTCTGCTATGGCTCTTTACTGCATAGATAGATACCTTAGACTCCTAAAGTCCACATTTCCCTATCTTCGTTTTAGGGGGTTCTTTGTTTACCTCCTTTTTAGATCGAACTTTAGGCCTAAACGGGCTGGCTTGGGATAGTGAAAGAGGTTGGAGTGTGGATTCCATGTTATTATGAGCTGCGACCTCTTTGTAGCAAGGACTCTGTGTAAATCACCTCAGCAATCATACTTCTCCAATGTCTCTTACAGTTGTCCCCCATGTAATGATATTGGTGTTGTTTTGCGTTTTTAGAAGAAATTGATCAGTTACCCAGAACTAGCTAGGAAAATGATTTTAAACAAGACCGGGGGAGTTTTAAAACAACCCAGCTATTTCTAGTATGAATTCAGTGTTCATGCACAAGTTTTGTATGTCTGACCCCAAATCCACAGGACTGGCTACAAATTGTGCCTGGAGCTGGTGGAGGTGGGAGTGGGGGGTTAGCCTTGTACTAGAATTCTCTTCAACCTCCATTTTAATCCATTTGATTATCTTCCACTAGCTGGCTTGTACCAGAAAATACGAGAATCAAATACGATAGGTAAAAGATTGCCAGACTCCAGAATCTTAGGTGATAGTTGTTAGTTTTCCTTCTTTCATGATCTGTTTCTTCTAAGCACTATGTTTAGAACTAGGGACAAGTAGTCCAAACACATATTTTACTGGAAAAGTTAAAGGATCACTGTGAAATGCTGGTGAGTGTAGTATTTTCTGAACTAACACACATTCTGGCAACAAAACTGTGCTGGAAATGCTGACTGTATATACCAGGTACAAGAGCATAACTGGCAGTTAAAACCTTGCTGAACAACGCAATGATATTCTATTTCTTAACTTGGAAGGCTGTTCATCCAGCCTGCTCAGCCAGGATGTTCATCCGGCCCGTTTACCATTTATGAGACATTGTGTTAGCACTGAATTAGCTTATAGATTGTTTTAATATGACTTGAAGCAGCAGGGTGTATAATTGTTTGAATGTTTCTTTCCAGTGACTGCACAGCATTACTTCTTTCTGCACCTGAGAAGGCTTCTTCCTCCACCTGAACACTTAACAAGCAAATTTCCAGATATTCGGAAGCAAATGCAAACAATTTAGAACAAATCTCGTTTTTGAGATTAGGGCCTAAAAAGAAACCCTGCCAAACAGAGCCAGTACACTTAAATTTTGTAACATTTTGTCTTCTTTTCAGTGGTTCTTGTTATTATTTTCTTCAGCAAGGCATTGCAGCACAAGACACCCTTCCTTATCCTAATTCCTGTTTTCTGGAGAGAAAAGTAGTTTTAAACACTCTATGCAGTGAAGTCTGCACATACACAGATATGAAGACTCAATGGGATGAGTGACTTTTGGTACCATTTAACATTTGTCAGACCGCTGCTTATTTTCTGACAGTTTTCTGGGTACCGTGTCATATTGCTGACGTTACGGGTTAAATTTCCCACAATTGCTAAGTGAACTTTACCAATGAAACTCAGGCTTGGGAATCCCTGCGACTGCGCTTTGGATTGCCTACACATACACAACAAAGTACTTGCATCAATCATAGTACTGTGTGATAAATAATATTATGTGACTTAATTAAAATCTGCATAGCATTTTCAGATTCATAAGCAGTCAAAAACATTACCATGGTGTTTTTTACATCTGCTAAATTTTTTTTATGCCAGAAATAAAACACAGAGTAAAGGTAGTCAGATGGGTTGGCAATTAATTGGAAAATCACCAAAGACTACATGGTGAGGAAAGCAATTACTGCAAAGTGTAGAAATGAGAAAATGCAGCCATTAGGGATATCAGGTATTAAACCTTCAAAAGAACGTAAATATTTAATTTTTGAAAATTATTTTTGTATAATGCATTAGCTTGCAATGAATGTGGCATGTAATGCATGTAAAAGTACTCCTTGGTCTGCATGGGAGGCAGCAAAATGCCTAACATATCAAAGCTTATGTCTGAAAAATGTTTTGATACTTAGTTGACTGAGCCAAATTTTTTCCTCCCCCCAATCTAACAAAGGTCTATTTATAGCAAAAATGCTATTGTCTCTCTCTGTCTCCGAAAAAATTCTGCTACAAGTCCATTATGGAGAATGCTTACAAATATCTGAAGGGTGGGTGTCGGGAGGATGGGGCCAAGCTCTTTTCAGTGGTGCCCAGTGACAGGACAAGGGGCAATGGGCACAAACTGAGGCACAGGAAGTTCCGTCTGAACATGAGGAAGAACTTCTTCCCTCTGAGGGTGACGGAGCACTGGAACAGGCTGCCCAGGGAGGTTGTGGAGTCTCCTTCTCTGGAGATTTCAAGACCTGCCTGGACAAGGTCCTGTGCAGCCTGTTGTAGGTGACCCTGCTTCGGCAGGAGGGTTGGACTAGATGACCCACAGAGGTCC
This sequence comes from Opisthocomus hoazin, assembly GCF_030867145.1. Lineage (NCBI taxonomy): Eukaryota > Metazoa > Chordata > Aves > Opisthocomiformes > Opisthocomidae > Opisthocomus > Opisthocomus hoazin. The sequence continues at coordinate 5,180,605 of NC_134427.1, read as the reverse complement.
CTTCCAACCCCTACCATTCTGTGATTCTGTGATTCTGTGATTCTGAGAAGGATCTTAAAAGAGAAATAGCACTAAGGAGAGCTGCTTGTTTGTGAAAGATAGGTTTACCGACGTGCATCTCTGTAGCTACAAAGTAAAAGCAACAGAGGGTGATTTGTCATTGCATCAAAAGCTGTATTTCTATTTGATTCCTTATAATGTGGTACCTCTTAAATGAAACAAATGTAAATGACAGGACAGCAAAGAAAGACTTTTCTAATTAAACACGACTCATTTCAGAGGAAAAAGAGTGATGCTCAAGAGTGATTTAAACACACTTGGGGTCTAGCTGTCTTGCTAAGAGGAGGAGGTAGTGCTAGACCTTAAGCAAATGCGTGTAAACAGCACAAAGAGAATGAAAATATAGAGTAAGGTCAAATGGGACCAGTAAGACAGTCAGATAGTAAACAGAGTACAGCAGGAGCTAGGATACAAGACAGGGATTTCAGGAAAGGCGCTGATACAGACGGCAAGACAAAAGAAGTACAGTCAAGATTAAAAAAAAACACAAAAAAACACCAAAAAAATCTCTGGTTGTTGTATCTTTCAGTGAAGAAAAATCTAGCATTACGCTGTCAAGGTACAAATTTTACAAAGAATTGTACTTACAATTTTGATCACACAGATAGCCTTGTTTGTACTGTAAGGCTGCATGGGCTAATAGTTAAAAAAATATATCACTACACTACATATGACTGCGTTTTAATCACGATATGTAATGTAAAAAGGGGTAAAGAACTCACAACTCATAACTACTTTAGAATGACAGTAAAATCTTGTGGTAAAATGCTAGCTTCCTCTGGCTTTCTGCATAAAAGTACATATAAAATACAGTGCTTTGTATGAAATTGGAACAGGAATGCTTCACTTTTTGGTATAATTTAAGACCTGAATCTCAGTCCACGTGGGAAATGAGAAGGCTGCAGTAGGCTGTGCAGCAGAACGACAGGTTGTGTGCCGTAAAACAAAGAGAGAATGTTGGCGCATCATATTGGTGTGAAGAAGCACTGCCGTGGGGCTGGGTAAAAGGTGTGCAGGGACTGGAAGAGTAAAGAAAACAGAAACAGAGAGAGAAGCCAGCTGTGAACAGCACTGTTCAAGTTTTTTACTCAACAATCTGTTCTAGAAAACATGAAATAACATCATCATCATTTAAAACTATTTTTAAACGATTACTAATATGACCTCAATTATGTTTTCTTTCCTTGTACCCACATGTTTAGAGTCTGAAAGAAAATAGTGAGAATGGCTGCTAAAGGAAGCCTGATAGTGCATATTTTCTTGGAAGTGTATTTTCACATGAAGCAAATGGCAGTACAAACACCTGCAATTTGTATTTCTTCTAACAGTAAGAAACAAATGTTTTCGAATGAGGTTATTGTTACTTTGTGGCTACTACTGTGTATATTTTTTCCCTTTGAAATGTAAAGAAAAGCATGTTGATTATTAAAAAATGTTGCTTCTCGTTTACAAAAAAATGAAGTAAATACTAATATACAATCTTCAGTGAAGAACAGACTGAATGACAATGGATTTCAAAGGGAATACTCTATCAAAATTCACTTTTTCTTTACAAGTAATTTGGCTGACACTTAATAGCAAGGTAAGTGCAGCAACAAACTGAAATACAATGCTGTGAGAAAGACACCTACATTAATCTAAAAATTATTGCACGTACCATGACAAAGAAGACAAAGCTGTAATACTTTGTACTTTTAATTTCTTCTTTCTTTATTTTACACAGCTGAGTACCCTAAGATCAGTGCGCATTAGTCAGCAGAAGAGAACAAGATTCTCTGCTGAACTTTGACCAGAAGCATATTAAATTTTTATTCATTTCCTTCTCTGTTGGCTGACACATTTGGGTAGGGAACAAAATCTTCACATTTCTTTGCTCTGTGTCTGAGAAATGTGGAAAAGACACCTGTTGCCCAACCTTTGCTCCGTCCTTTGTGCCCGCAGTGCACAGCTGAAGGGACTGCACAGAGGTATGTTTTTGTCTCCTAGTGTTTCATGTCACAGTTTGTCCCTGCACATGAAAAACCAAATGGCGTTTCTGAGTATAAAACAGGTCTGAACCTTCAGGCTTTCTGGGCCTGAAGAGAAAACAACTCATGCCAATGAAAATCTGCAAAGTGGTTTCTGTGGGGAAGTGGTTGAGAAAACAGCCTGTGGGGCACTCGCAGATGCTGTGCTCAACATTTGTATACAAGGCAGAACGACATTTGCAGTTAGTAAAGAGGTGAGGGTTGCAGTATTTGGCATGGTCTCTTTTGTTATTAATTTCAATGATTTTCTTTTGCTTTCCTTTTCATTGTTGAGCAACAACAAAAATAACATGAAACATTTAATAAGTGAATCATTCCAAAAGAAAAAAAAGAAAGTATGTATTATTGTGCTTACTTCATGACTTTGTTTACCCACTAGTAAGTTGCCTCCCTTATTGCACGAACCGGAATGCAATAAAGGATTAGAAATGTGTGGATGTAAGTTACAAAATTCTGAGGTAAAACAGTAGTATTTTAGTTGATGCTCCCGTTAGTCAAACAACTGCACAGGATTCTACACACCATCATTATGGAAAGCAGGGAGAGACTGCATCAGTCCATCAGGGTGCCCTGCCTTCTGCTATTGTAAACAAGCATGGGGTATTCTTTCTTATTTTTGTTATACTGAATTACACACTTGACAGAAATCGGGATTAGACTTTCATGCATTTTGTCTAGAAAGTAATTTTTTTTTTCAATACCTTGTTATTCTGATCTGTTAAAATTATGTGTTTTTAACATACTAAACAGAAAAATGTGTTTTAAATTTGTATATGGTGTGGCTGGGTCCGAAAAAGAAAAAAAAAATCAGTCGTTTTTACAGCTCCCCACAGAAGAAAGATATAAATAGAGGTATTTTAGTGTTGGTGTAGGGCAGCATTGTCGGGAAAACACTATTAAATCAACTAAAGTTAAAATCAAAAGGTAGGTAATAAAATAGTTTGTACTAACAACAGGTGTAGCCAAATAATCAAGAACCCATTCCTTCATTTCTTAAGTGCAGTAACAAAAAATTTTCTCCTCCTAAAGGACTGTTATGCTAAAGATTAGGAAATAACTGGATAGTAAGTAAAGGAGCAGTAGGAGAAGCACTGTGACTTCACATTCTTGGGTTTTAAGGAAATTTCTTAAGTCAAAGACTAACCGGTACTGTTTGTTCATGAACCAGTCCGTAACATCTGACTCACTGATAGGTGATTCACAACACAAAAGCATATGTAAGTTTCACGTGTGTGTGTACAATGTTGGTCCTGTACCTTTTGCTTGAAGGCATCAGAGAGCTACCGGTCGGGACAACTGCATGAACTGGGACATGTGGCACAAGCACCCCAGTCTCCAAGAACCTTATACCTAATCTGGAAGAAAACCCTGCAGGATTCCTTTGAAAATCTACATTGGTGTCAGAGTTGACCTTCTTAAAATGAGAGAACAAACATGGAGCTCCACAAGTTGGGTTTCAGTATCACTTTCTACAGCAGCAAGTAAACATCCTTTATATTTTGCCAAATCCATGAGAAACTGTAAGAGCTGCTGTAAACTTTATTTAATTCCCCTTTATTCTAATGTGAAGCTATTTGTAGGATCATGATCATTCCTTTTTCCTGTCTGTTTGGGATCTCCTCTGCTCTTTTCTACATTTCTGTCTCTTTTTAGCAGATCTTGGGTTGATCATGGCCTTTTCTATAGAAGACACTGGTAGACTCTTTCAGGAGAGGTAAAACTGCTAACTTGGAAATAACTCTTACACAATGAATTTGAGAGTATTTTTCTTCAAGTACAACATTAGTGCAAGTGCATTGCTTAGGTCAGAGCTACGGCCCACCTTCTTGCCTGACTTCATTTAAAATAATGCCTTTGTGTCTGTTATGCAGAACTGGTTATTAACTGAGTATCCCCTCATTCTTTGGAAAACTGTATTCTATCATGTTAATCTCAAAAAAAATCAAATTTCAGTCCAAATTAAAAAGGATTATTTACTCATTGGAAATAATATAGTTTTATTTTACTTTTTTGTTTACATAAAGTCTTGGAAATTTCATTTGCTTGCATAGCCAGGCTTCTGTCAAAACAGTAACTGATGCAAACTTCTGTCTAGTGCAATACTCATTTTTATTATTACTAAGCAGAAGACAGTAATATTCAGCTGTGTTAGAAATCACAAGCTTCTCATAATAAGAAACTGTTGATCAATTTGCAACTAGCTATAAAAAAGAAAATATAAGAAACATAATAACTGAGTTTTTCACCTGCCAGTACTATGGGATTGGCTTAAAAACCAGAATGCTTTTAATAAATTCTTAAAAGCATACTATTTTTCTAGTCATTCATGAGTAATATTTGTGATTTTTTAATTAAGAGAAAAATACCCTAACAAGGAATTCTGATATTCTAAGTGGTGACGTATTAAGAAATTAAAACAATGCATTTAAAGCGATTAATAACTGAGAATTCAGAGGGAAACTGTCATCCAGCTGAAGCCTTTCTGGTAAGGTCCTACTGTAATCGGTTCTTTGTCCTTCGCTGCTTGACGTTTTATCAATGAGAAAACATCAAATCATCTAAGATAATTACTGTGGATTACAGAGAGACACATAACCAAGAGGCCAGGTCACGCGTCCAGATCGCTGAGGTGAATCCAGGCAAGTATGATGCGTTACAATACAGCCAGGTAAAAAGAACCCCACACATCTAGGCCCCAGAACAGAGGTGCTACTCACGGGCTAAATAAAACGGGAGCCCCTGGGGATCGTGGTGGGCAGATGGCTGATGGTGGGTAGAGGTCAAGCCCGGCCTGCAGCTCTACCGGCACCGAGGCACGGTCACGGCGGGGAGCGGCGCCGGGCAGCCCGAGGACCCTCACCGCTCGCTGCCGCCCTGAGGAGCCGGGCAAGACGGGCGGAGCGGGGCCGCTCGGCGCGGGAAGCCGCTCACGGGAGGGCCGGTCCCGCGGGGCAGCCGAGCCCTCGCCGCCTCGGGAGGCACGGGCGGCACCTGAGGGGGTGCGCGCGGAGCGGTGAGGCGATGCCCCGCCCCCGCCCACCTTCCAGAACCTTCCTTCGTCCGGCGGCGCCTCCCGCCCCCGCCGCGCCGCCCGCGGGGTCAGCGGGCTGGAGGCGGGAGCGGGTCGTCGGCCGCCCGTTCTGCTGAGGCGGGCCCTCAGCCGCTCGCCCCAGGGAGAGAGGTAAGGGCAGCGCTCGGCCCCGCGGTGTGAGGTGCGGGTCGCCATGTCGCGCCGCGGGAGGGGTCCCGCGGGCCTCCCGTCTGCGCGTCCTCCGCGGCTTCGTTCCTCGGGCCGCGCCGGGTACGGCCCGCTCCGTCTGCCGTTTTCTGGTGAACATTTTGTGCTGAGCAGCTGCCCCCGCTCCACGGGCCGCGCTGTGTGTCTGGGGGCGTCCCCGTCCCCCCGCCCAGCCTGCGCTCTCCCTGGGAGAGGGGTCCGCGCAGGGCTGGGTGCCGGGGGCGGGCCCCTGCCCGCACCTGCCGCTGGGTGCTGGCATCCCGCTTGGGTTTGGTGGTGGCTCCGCTTCTCCCCTCAGCCCGTGAAGCAGTGGGGAGTCTGGAGGATGAGGTCCTGGTAATCAGCCGTTAATTGCGGAAGGCAGTAGGGTGGTCCTCGCCGCCTGGAGTCAGCCAGTGTCCAAAATGACGATGTACTTGGCGCTTATTTAGGGGGGACCCTTCCCGGCTACGGTTCAATGGCACGTGTGGTCAGAGAGGAGCTAACGCAGAGGGGGGAAGGGCCTTTGTCTAATTCGTCATCCACGGTAGACACGTTGTAAGAGGGCAAAAGAAAAACAAACGGAAGATGCGGTTTTGCCATCCCCAGCGTGTTGTGGAATTACTGCTATTTTCCTGGAATTTTAGTTGAAAACTGAAATAACTTGCAATTTGTAACTCCCTGACAAAATCACAGCAGTAATTGCAGCTTTCTCAAGCTTAGGTGTCATTTGTGGCTGATAGTGGTGTTTGAAAGGTTGACAAATAAAGGGATTAGATAGGTTGAAATGGGAGTTAGTAATTTTTAATTAGAATTTTTATTCTTCTTTTCCAAAACATTACTTAGGTAATGATTGGGTGTAGGTTTTCTTTTTTTTAACACGTTCCCCACAATCAACATATCTAAATTAATGTCGTTTTCCATTCATGCTGTGTGTCAAACATAAAGGATTTCATTAGTTTTTAAGTTGTGAAGTTATGTCACTGAAAATGCCATTGTACTTTTAACTATAGGCAAGCCAGAATTTTTTTTGTTTGTTTGGATGCCTGTGTATTTGTGTCTTTATGTACTGCATGTTTCAATACTGTTGAATTTGATAAACTTTAAATGGGTGCCTGAAGGTAAGTGTACATGCTGGGCTTGTCTGAATGAGGGCGAGTGGCTTGGTGAAATTTAACGATAAAGCTGAAGTACCAGTTAGAAGGAAGAGAAGCTAAAAATGGCTTACTGACTAGTAAATGGGGCTCAGAAGTTGAGGTTTTTCATGTTACTGGTGAATATTGTGGATCTGTTATCTCAGCTACTTGTTTTTGATGGAGCTGATAATTAGCACTGTTTTGTTGTGAACAGGTGAGATTATTTAACATGAGGAGCAATAGTTATTGACGGTGAAAGAAAATCTGTGATGGTGGAAAGTGAGATGTATGTACTGGTAGGTAAGCTCAGGTAACTGTAAGTAACAATTCCCATTCTGAAACATGAGGATTTAATTTATTCACTCTGTGTGAGTGTATCATGAATTGTATGTTAAATATGTAGTTAAGACAGTTATGTAGAATTCTTTTTATGGACCCCTTGGTGTAAAGGGTAACATGTCCATGAATTTGTGGCTTCCAGAAGCTGTGAATATGAACCAAAATCCTGTCCAGGGTGACGATGATCATCAAACTCCTGTTATACCCAAGGTATAATGTTCAGGCAGGATGCGTGGTATTGCCCATATGGTCTGTTTTCTCAGCATGATTCCTAAATAAATTGCATTCTCATTAATAATACTCATTCTTACTACTTTTCATTAGGGATCTTTAGTACTCTCCTATGAATTTTGATCTACTTCCTGTTATTCTTGTATTATGCTCTTCTGACTTCTTATCTATTTATTTTAGACAAAGAGACTAGTTATATAAATTCAGCTTCACAAATGTATCACAAAATGCTCTTTCCCTTTGGTAATAATTGTACCAAATATCCAAATTGAAAGGAGAGGAGTACAATTGTTTCTGAGAATAGATCTTTCCCCTGCACATCTCTGTAGGATATAACTCATTAAAATGTTATGTTCCTTTTTGTTTTTCATCCCTGTCCCCTTCATAGTAGCGTGAACCCTCTATGCATGTGAATTGTATAACCTTCTTGCTTAATGCTGACTGCCCCTGCTTTGTGCTTCCAGTGAACATTGTCACTACAGTTCATGTGGCGTTGTATAAATAGTGAGAAGAACAGTATTCATCTTGAAATCGATTATTGTGGCACTCCTGTAGTTGCTGCACTCCTTCAAAACTATTCCCACTTGCAAGTCTCCTTTGATTTGAGATCTGCTTTCATTAATTGACTCCAGTAACTCAAATATTTTAAGGTAACTTTGTAGATTTTCTCTTTATAGTGTGCTTCCTCTAAAGCTTTGCAAAAATGTGGGTAAACTATATTATTTCTCTTGCATCTTTCTTATAAAGTGTCTTTTTCCCTTAAGTCTCTAAAATGTTAATATCCTTTATTAATGACTGAAGCAACTGAACGATTTGTGAGGAAAGGCTGTTGTCTTCTAGCATCCTTACAGTATTCTGTAAAGGTAGGGAAACAAAAGGGAGGCAGAAGAGCTTTGGTTGGTGAGTTGGACTTCAACTAGGAAGCTTCTCCAGCTTCAGCAAGCTCAGAGGTTGGTTTGTGTGAAGGCAGGGATTACCATGTTAACTGAACAGCGAGTGTCTGCAGCAAAGGAACCTGGCTGGGAACCACGGAATTTGACTGCACTTCTGTTTCTTATTTTGACACTTGCGCTGTGACTAAGGGCTGTGTTAGTGACCACCTTCTCTACTGCACAAAAGTCAGCTGCAGTCATTAATGAATATTGTGCTCTTTCCTTGTCTATGCTGCGTTGGTTATCTCTACCCAGATATCCTCTTGACAGCCTTGCTTTTACAACCGCCCTGTTCTTGTCTTCGTACAATAACTATGTTTTAAAATGGTCATCATGGATTCATGCACCTTTTCTGTCTGAGGAGAGAGAGAAATTAATTGATTTGCATATCTAATGAATATTTTAACAGGATATACACCTGTGCTACTTCATCTCATTCTCAGTCCTTGTTGCAGATAATTGTTTAACAGGAAATACTGTAGAAAAGCCAATATTGGATATGTGCGCAACCAATACAGTGGCTAGTCAACTGCAATTGATGCTTTATCATTTTAAAATAGCATGTCTTTAAGATTTTGGACTGACTCTGCATCCTCAGTGGTTCTTTGGGCTAAATACTGGCTTCATGTATTACCAGTGGAGAGTGAATCATGCTTTCCTCTTTCCCTTGGCACATGGTGATGAGTGTGTAAAAGATCCTTTTCAGGTTAAATTATAATGCTCGGAATTTGTTTTCCTGTCCAGTTCTGTAATTTGTTTTAATTTTCTTATTGATCGAGTGGCTGTTGTTAAAAGTATGCTAAAAGTTTTCTTATGCTCCTTTTGAGCCCTAACAAAGGGCTCCAAGTTAAAATCCTCATAATGGAAACTAACATAGACTTAAACAGAAACAGATGTTCACGTGAGAGCCAGTGAAGTGAGCAACAGTCACCACTACCCGTACACTTTTTATTAAATAGTGCCCCAGAGGCTAGAGCATAGACTGGTTTTACATTAGGGCCCTGGTTGCGCTAATGGGCCCTACTTGCCCTGACCAGACTTACCTGGGCATCTCCCACCGCAGCCGCCTCCACAGCGTGCCCCTTGGTGCAGGGCCCTTGCCCGTGCTGTGGCACAGGTACGCCCGCACCCCGCTGTGTCTCCTGCTGTCTTGGCTTGCTGACTGGTTTTCCTGGATGGACCTTGGAGCTGTGCTGTGGGTAGCTCCTCTCCAGTCTCGTCTCTGGTTCTGTCTCTAGGAGGAAGGTTGAACTGCATCATAGGCGGCTCTACGGTCCTGTCTCTGGCCCTGCCTTCTGCCTCCTGGGTAGACCCTGGACCTCACCTTGTCTGGACGTTGTGGAAGCTGTCCCTCTCACAGTCTGCCCCGTCAGATGCTGTGGGACTGTGTCCCCTGTTTGCTGAGGCTGCCCTTGCCCGTGCTGTGATCACCCTCAGTTCCTGGCTTAGCTCTGGTCATGGAGCAGCACATCTTCTTGCTCTTCCCTGATGATTTATTTTTAACATCGTGTTTTCACTCTTGCAAATTTCCTTAAAAACATTGTAAAGGTCCTGTCACTAAGCAAAAGCTCACATTGCACAGCTTACACAAAAGATCTTGTGTAAAAAGAAATCCACTTTCTATCTGAAGGGGAAACTTTTCCTGCCAGTGGGGTTCCCAGGTGACATCTAGATCAGCAATATTGCAGAGGCTGGCCAAAGCAAATGGAACCTGATTAAAGAATGTTTCCCTTAAAGGTAGTCTTACAAGCATAAGCAAAATTGACAGTTGCCATCTGTAGTGTGCAACTCCTCTAGATTTCATTTGATTTCTCAAAACCTGTGAATTTAGTGTAAAAAGAAAACCTTTGTGGTTCACATAACTCAATATGCTTAGAGATGTGAAATGCCTGGGTAAAAAAGCAAGAAAGGAGAAGGGGAACAAAATAAATCAGTCATAAGGATTTTTCTGCATGCAAGACTACTAAGACCTGGTGGAAAACTCTAAGAACAGAATCTCTTGACTACCCCTTTTGGACTGTATTTACGATCCAGAATTTGCTTTTGAAGAAATTGGGGAGATGAGTGAGAATATTGCTTCCTGAATTCAATAAAAACAAATAAGCATTAAACTGTAAAATCTGAATCTATTTTTAGTGAAGGAACTATAATTCTTTTAGAGTGGTTTTGATTCCTTAACATACAATTAAATCAGTCTTAAGCTGTCTGCAGAGACGAGTCATTTTGTAGAATAAAACTCACAGAACTCTTTGGTGTCTTAAGTGCATGTGTGCTCTTGTATTTGTGTCCAGTGCCCTCCGGTTGCTCCCTGCACTGGTGTGGGGAGCAGTTCAGGGCATCCCTGGGGCGGGGGAAGCACAGGTATCAGCCTGGCAGTGCTGACGTGTCCAAAGACGGGGAAAAACGGATGTTTCATGTGCTGTTTCTGAGGAGATACAAAATAGCTCAAAATGGTATGACATGAGAAAAGAACATGTTTTTGAAAGGCCTGAAGGGACTGAATGTTTTGTAACAGTAAGTTGGTTTGTTAAAATCCACTGTTATGTGGAGGATGTGTGACATAAAGCTTTTCCACGGGAGTGTATGTTTTCATTCTGCTTTTATGGTGGAATACTTCTATTCAAGTAGTTGGATGTCTGCACAGGAAGGAACAGTGTCCAGTATAAGAAAGGTAGTGGAATTAAAACCTGAAAAAACGCGTGGTACAATGGAAATTATGTAATGAGTGAAAGACAGGTAGATGTAGATTTCTAGTATTTTCTTGCCTTCATTTAAACTGCTAAATAAGTGATGTTCAGTATGATTTTAGTAATAGAAACATGATTTTATTCACTCCAGCTTTTTATAAAACAACAATTCAATGCTACATTGTGAGTGTACTTGCACAGAAGATGAGTTAGAGGAAGAATCCAGTGGTAAATGGGCAGTTTGGCAGTCCTTTGAGGGTTTTTGTCATGTATGCGTAGCTTCTGTAACACGCACCATGTTTCATCTTTTATGTTTCTGTATCACTAAGAGAACTATGGGAGCTCTCTGCAGGTGTTCAGCAGTTAGGAAAAAGTTGGGAAAGATTAGGACTTAAACAAAGAGTGTTTAGCTGATTAGGCTACAGTAGAATATTTTAGACAGCACACACAACAGGGTGCTACTACAAAGACTGTTACAGTATCAAACTAAGTAACATTAAAAGGAATGAGATTATTTAAACAGGGACTTTTTTTTTTAGCTCTCTGTTAGAGATCTTTATGATGTGTAACTGCAGTGCCTCAGAGTACTGAGTAGATCTGCATAGCAGAATTTCTAGTGAATCTTGCGATATTGTTGGCTGTTTTCTTTTCAAATTTATTTTGCAATTACACAGAAAGTAAAGTAGTATCTTATTGTGTGTTGTGCAAGTGGAAGAAAAGAAGGTTATCAGGAGTAGTCAGGATGGATTCACCAAGGGGAAATCATGCCTGACCAATCTAGTAGCTTTCTACGATGACATGACTGGCTGGGTAGATGAAGGGAGAGCCATGGATGTTGTCTACTTCGACTTCAGCAAGGCTTTCGACACTGTCTCCCATGATATCCTCCTAGGGAAGCTGAGGAAGTGTGGGCTGGATGAGTGGTCGGTGAAGTGGATAGAGAACTGGCTGAATGGCAGAACTCAGAGGGTTGTCATCAGCGGCTCTGAGTCTAGTTGGAGGCTGGTGACAAGTGGTGTCCCTCAGGGGTCAGTACTGGGCCCAGCCTTGTTTAACTTCTTCATCAACGACCTGGATGAAGAGTTAGAATGTACCCTCAGCAAGTTTGCTGATGACACCAAACTGGGAGGTGTGGTAGATACACCAGAAGGCTGTGCTGCCATTCAGCGTGACCTGGATAGGCTGGAAAGTTGGGCAGAGAGGAACCTGATGAGGTTCAACAAAGGCAAATGCAGGGTCCTGCACCTTGGGAGGAACAACCTCATGCACCAGTACAGGCTTGAGACGGACCTGCTGGAGTGCAGCTCTGTGGAGAGGGACCTGGGTGTGCTGGTGGACGACAGGTTAACCATGAGCCAGCAGTGTGCCCTGGCTGCCAAGAAAGCCAATGGGATCCTGGGGTGCATCAAGAAGAAAGAGTGTGGCCAGCAGGACGAGGGAGGTTCTCCCTCCCCTCTACACTGCCCTGGTGAGGCCTCATCTGGAGTACTGTGTCCAGTTCTGGGCTCCCCAGTTCAAGAAAGATGAAGAGCTACTGGAGAGAGTCCAGCGGAGGGCTACAAGGATGGTGAGGGGACTGGAGCATCTCTCCTACGAGGAGAGGCTGAGGGAGCTGGGCTTGTTCAGCCTGAAGAAGAGAAGGCTGCGAGGGGACCTAATAAATGCTTATAAATATCTCAAGGGTGGGTGTCACGAGGATGGGGCCAAGCTCTTTTCAGTGGTGCCCAGTGACAGGACAAGGGGCAATGGGCACAAACTGAAGCAGAGGAAGTTCCGTCTGAACATGAGGAAGAACTTCTTCCCTCTGAGGGTGACGGAGCACTGGAACAGGCTGCCCAGGGAGGTTGTGTGGTCTCCTTCTCTGGAGATATTCAAGACCCGCCTGGACAAGGTCCTGTGCAGCCTGCTCTGGGTGACCCTGCTTCGGCAGGAGGGTTGGACTAGATGACCCACAGAGGTCCCTTCCAACCCCTACTATTCTGTGATTCTGTGTTTCTGTGTTTCCAGCCTGTTTGTGGTGGTAACTCTAAACTGTCTTTTTTTTAGGAAAAGGAAAAAAAAAATGAAAAGGAAGGCAGGGTGATTATAGACTGGTGGTCATGAAGTTTATACACTTTTTTAAAAAATCCATGATAGAGTATAGTCCTCTTAAGATATTTTTTTTTGTATGTTATTCCTGTGAGATGAGAAGACCAAATAAATGCTAAATAGTTTTCATTGTGTTATGTAGCCTGAAATCTGTTTCATTTCATTTATACTAGCAAGTTTACTCTGGGAAACAGGAGAAAAAAAAAAAAAAGATAGCAAGAAAACATTACATAAACGTGGAGCTGTTACGGTTTTGGGGCCATCTTTGGGGTGATCCTTTCTATTGGATTATTAAGGCTCTACCAAAATAGTTTGGGACTTGTTATGTTGATAAGGCTTTGAATCAGATGTATTTTGTTTTCATGAGTGTTCTGGTTCAGAACTACCAGTGTGGTTCAAAATCAAGCCATTTGCTTTGTGAAGAGAGCATCAGACAAATTGAACACCTGGACCAAATTCGAACCAGTGAACAGCTACTTCCTGTTCATCTGTTGAAATTTCGAGTAAGGACGTGTAGTAAATGTCGTTTTCTACTTGGTACTGGGTAGAGCTGCAGTGCCTGACAAAGTGGCAGGCTTTTGCAAAAGGGAGTGTCATTTGGTTTTGATGCTTCTGAGAATTTGCGTGTTCATATGGCTGCGGCGCTTGTTGCCCATCATGTTATTTCCCTTGCACGCAGGCCACTCTAATGTCAAAAATGGAAAAGAGTTTACACTTTCTTTACCTGTTGTACTGAATTTTTTAGTCTTCTGCATGTCAGGGCTTAGTGATACTCCTCATCTCCAGAGGCTTGTGACTCTGCCAGTTTCGTGTGTGATATCATGAAAATGATTAAAGGATGCTCTCTGCACCACCTTCGGAGTCATGCTGAAAATTTTAGGAAACATTATAAAACTTACCATACTTGGAACCACTATCTTTGTAGTAACACCGGTGGTATTTTTATCAGTGATCCTGCTGACCTTCTGTGTTTTCTTACAGAGTCAAATTTCTCATTAACAAATCTTGTGCCTTGTTACCTGACTCTCTGATGTCAAGGTCTGTATCGTGTATGTCATTTTGTTGTACGTTTTTTGTCTGACTTGAGTGGAGTTTTCTACCCAGAGTTTTCAGCTAGGTCAGTAAGTTGAGCTGAAAATAATATGTTTTCTTCAATACTGACTGATTATTTAAGATACATTATGAAAATGTTTCTGGGAATGCAGATTTGATGTTTCTTACAGTGATTTCTTTAAATGGGCTTATATACTTAAGAGGGCTTATTGAAGATCTGGCTAGATGACTTTGTCACTTCTGGACTGAAGACCTTGTGAATTTTTTACCCTTTGACTTCAAAAGCATCTCTTCAGTGATTAGGTCTGCAGTACAGTTCTGGTTCTTTGTGAGTTGGACAAAGAAAACTGTGGCTTAAGTGCTAAATAAACTATGTTACGTATTACAAATTGAACTAGTCAGGAACTGAAAAATAGTAACTAATGAACTATTAAGAATATCACAAATTTTCTCAAACTAGCAAGCTAAAGTTAGTGGTATTATTTTATTAACGATAGTGGCACCCTGCTTAAAATCAGTGCCTGACAAAGTTGCTTGGAACCAGTGCCTCACTGAAATGCTGGAGAGATGCCTTGTGAACATTGCACATGTATAGCTTGGCTGTCCTTACACTTGGCTGTGCAGTTGTGCTTGCTAAGCATTGCCTGAGTGGTTTAGTGAGGTCAAAGATAAGAGCTTCGCACCTTCAACGCCTGGTAGAACTCAGTCTGATATTTTGGTAAGCTTAGATATCTTTTTCTTGAGCTTCTTTCTCCCACCTTGCCCTGAAGCATAGAATCTGCATCCTCCAGATTTTATGTCCTGAGGTGTCAGTACAGCATACCATGGCAACAGCACATTGAACTAATTAGCAGAAGGTGCTGTCTGTTCTTTTCAATGGTGGCTGTGTAGTATTTCCCTCATAACAGTGAAACTTTAAAGAAAAGTGTAAGTTTTGGCTTTTTGTGAGTACCTGAATTTTCTAACTCAACAACATCTTACTAAAATACCTGATGTAATGGTTAGTATGGTGTTTTGGTTAGTGCCTTTTTACTGATGTGAACTGTTTCTACTTGGTAGCTGGTAAAGATAATTGAATTAGTCTTGTCTAGAAAAAGTGCATTAAGTAGAGGGGCAACAGCAGTTGAAACGTTCTTCAGAATTTGTCTTAATGTCATACTATGAGAGCTAAAAGAGGTTTGTTTCTATGATGGTGTTTAACTTGCTGCTGAAAATTTACGTAGCTTTCTGTCGGGTTAGATGCATTAATGGCCTGAAATGGAACACATGGAACTGGAGAGTGGAGCCTGGTTAGCTGTTCCCACATCAGTCTGGGAATATGAAAACTTGCTCTACCTCGGTTATCGTGCTGCCTTTACTGCTGTAGTAAATCAGCTAACCAGGTTGCCATGTTCCTTAATCTGCGAAATGGAAAGGAATGCTTCCTTGCATGGAGAGCGCATTTGATGCTGTATGCAAGGTGTTCTGATTATTAATACTTATTCTTTTATATTACACATGTATTTCTAGTCAGAGATTATTAAGTGCTTTAAGTAAATTTAAACACTGATTTGCTTCATTTCAAATTGATTGATATTGTCTTGTTGTAAATAGGATAATTTACTTGAACTCCCAGTTCACTGCTGAGAGAAGCAGAACTGGATCTCTTTGAGGAGATCCTACCATCCTTCTGCTCAAGAAGTTAGTTACCTTTGCAAGTATATCTTAACCTGAGGTTTTAGGGAGCCTGTGGGTGAGGTGTGGTACGCTACTAGCATGCCTATTTAAGGGATTTCAAAAGCTGTAGTTCTCTATTGCTGTTAACTGTGATGAAGCCAGACACAGGACACAATGGGTCTGGACATCGGGCAGCTTCTTCCACTCCTTAGCCTGTAATGGAGGTTACTGTCCTTAAAGCTCAGTGCATTTGTGCAGTGTGAGCTTTTCAGAGCTGAAAAACTGGGCTATGTAAACCAGGGCATATTTTGGAAGGAGTAAGAGGAACAGTTATTTTTCTGTGGTTTTGCTGCTGTAGATTATATAGTGGTACAGAATATCCATTTTTTTCCAGGTGATTAGCATGTCTTGGGCCATGAGTCTAATGTTAGTTCTGTGTATAAGTTTAGCTGTTCAGCTGTTTTCACATCACCTTATCTTTGACTAAGCTTGACCTGGGCTTGCATAGTAGTTTTGGAAAGCCTTGGTAACATAAGAAGCTGCAGTAGTATTGTTTTTTAAAGTCTAAAACATAGGAGGAGTCTGATTTTTATGGTTAGAATATTTGCTAAACAGTTTCAGAATACATAAATAAAACAATGTAGTGCATAACTGGAAACTTATTTTAGTTGAATGGATGTCTGGGATTGCTTCTGTACTGAGTTATTCAACCTAGCATCCAGAATGGAAGTATAAGCTACTGCTTATGTGAAGTTGAAATGTAGCCTACAGAGGAAAACAGGAATCTGGGAAACTACTTCACTAGGAAGGAATTTATCAGTGCCTAAGTTTGGCTAATGTCTTGAGTTTGCAATTTCTTTTTTTGCAATTTGTTGTATCAGAAGTTCCAAAGGCTTGCTGATTTCTTGTTGAATTTATGTGCCTCTCCAGTACTGATAATTGAAATACTTAAACCTGAATGTTCAGTTGCATGGTATTTGTATGTGTAGGGAGTGGTGGAAAAGCAATGAAGAAATTAAAGATAAATTTTCTTTCCTTATGAAATTAAGAATCTTTAAACACAAGAAAATCCCGTACAACATTAGAATGATGGAACTGAAAAAGTCATCACTGTCTTCTGGAATGAACAATATGGGATTTTGTTTTTCTTTTCAGCCTTTTTAGGAGAATGTTCTGGTGTTTTGATGAGATCATAGGAAGGACATCTGCATTTGGGGGTAGGGAGGAGTAGGAAAAGGAAAACCTTAGTCTGAAAGCTGTTGACTTTCATGATCTTTGTCTCAAGCCTAAAGTTAAGTAAAACAACAGGGAATCTGACCTCTGTAAGTCTAATCAGAACATCAGAAAATCAAAGTAAATGGTTCTGTGCTCCAGTGTTCTCAAGGTGTGACATCTGCAAGGTAAAAAGCAGGGTGGCTGGAGTCCTGAGTAGCCTTGGCTGTTCCTAGGCACGCCAGCCCCCGATTACTGTGGTGTGCTAGGCTGCTCCGTGTCATTGGCTGTCAAGAGGTACTTTGTTCTTCTTGTTTTCTGGTTTATTGGATGTTTCATTAGAGAACCCTGTCTTCACTTTTTAAGTAAGTTGTCTGTACTAATTGTCTGCTAATTATCAGTCAGACACACAGTAAACACAGTTAACAAAAATTGCACAAACCCTTAAGACAAATCTGGGATCTGTAAAGTTTGCTCATCAGTGTACGTCCACAGTAAGCTTACCCTTCAATGTATTCTACCAAAACTGTAGTCTTAACTGTAGTTATAAATTTTCTGTGTTAGGTGACTTGAGAGGCAACAGGCAGTCATGCGCCTCAGAGGGATCTATTGCGGAAGATATCTAGCAATTTTACTTGAAAATAAAATCCAAGTAATGCAGTCAGGCTGTATGATTCATTTTCTGTATCTTACCTGTCAAAAATAAGACCCTTCTGGATAGCAGTAGTAGAGGTTTGTAAAGTGCATGGAGATCTAAATCTGGAAGTTACTGGCTATTAAAAAGAGAAGTAATTTTGTCAAAACTTGTGAACTTATATAGGCATATATATGTATCCAGGAAATACATACATTACTTATCCTGCTGTTGCGATTTTAGTTATGATTATCTGTAAGAATTTATAACTATTGGGAAGAAAAAGTGGACTATATTTTAGATATTGTGTTTTCCTAGGTATTGTGCTTTATCACTGAGCAAGTCTTTGGTCACTGCCAGAAAAGCACGCATATTCTTTTTGAAGGACTGCACAGTCTCTTTAGTTCTGCACAATCAAGATTACAACAACGAATGGCATTTTTTAGCAATGTTTTAAGTAGGCTACTGCAATGACACGTCTGTCAGTACTCAAGAAATGCGCAGAAACCACTGCTGAGGTGCTGTGCTAACATGACACCACAAAGGGTGGGCGTTTTGGAGTAATTCCCAGGAACAATTTGGCTGATCTGCTTACCTGCTTTGTAATGTCTTACCCTAGCATTGACATGTGTCAAATGCAAAAGGCAATAGTTACTTTTATTTTCATGCATTTTCCCCCTCCAATTAAAGAGTTCTTTTATGATTTCTGTCACTGCTGGTGCCCAAGACAACAGTTTTCCATTTTTTGAATTTTGGAGGAGAAACAGTTAGCTGTTTGGTGTGGGGGAAAGTAATACTGAGCAGGGATCTGTGTGTTGACACTGGTCCAACTCTGTTGGTTCTGCTCTCTCTATCTGGCAGAAGATTAGTGTGATGCCTACACAGTGATGCTGTGAGGAAATTGCTGTGTTATCTGGACATGGCTGAAGAGAATTCTGTCCAGATACAAGTATGTTGGCATTGCCAAAACAAAGAAGAGCAAAAAACCTCCAGATATGCCTCAGGGGACAGTTTGTCCTGGAAGTGCTTGAATGGTGTGTTTGGGCACTTATCCCTTGGGTCTGTTTGTCATTACTGTGCTTGGTTCAAGCAGAAGAGGATTCCAAGCACAGCGTCAGCTGCCTCTTTTTCTCTCGAGTTGAGACATTGTTCATTTCTAAGGCAAACTTCTGTGATTTCCAACTTCTGTTTTTTAACTGTCTTATTCTTGATGTCCTTGAGCAGAAATGCATGTCGCTTATTATCTCCTCTTTTGTATGTTGGCTATGGTTTATGCTTTGGAAGTGCTCTGCTTCCATTTCTACTGATATTCCTGTTGGAACTTTGACTAGCTTGACTAGGCAATGAATCTGACCTTTGGAGGTTTTTTTAATGAGGTGTTAAGAACATCATACACCTGCCTTTCAAGTCTGAGTACGTAGTAATAAAATGGTATCATATATCGTATGTTTTTCTGGATACTTTCGGATTCTTCAGTTAAGTTTGGCCCTCTTCTGCGTAGAGTTGGGCTCATGAGCAGCGTGTTCCAGTGCTCTGAAGTAGCCGAAATATCAAAATGTAGTCTTTTCCCATAAATAGATTTGGTTAATGTAAAGAACTTACCTGGAGAGCAGTATCCCTTAGCTGGATGTGAAAGGCCACCAGTTAGACTTTGTGAATCAGTAACATGTAAGAAATGAAAGAAAAAAAAGCACTACAAAATATCTGATTATTTAAATCAAAGCAGCAAACACTTAGCTTTGCAGACTGATTTCCAGCATACTTGAAGGAGGACGGAAGTGTTTGATGCAACAGCTTTGATGGACTTTTGTTTTGACATGACTGCTTATTGACTCTCATTTTTGTACTGACAAGGTGAACTTTTAATCAAGACTGTGCTCAAGACAAACACTTAACTCCAGTCATCAGTAGCGTGACTGGGTTCCTATAGCAAACCAGCAGACAGTGAAGCTGTATTTGTTGCACACGTGTATTCTGTGCAATGAATGTCCATTTGAAAAGTGTCAAGATTGTGGGTTTGACTTTTCCGGAGGTATTTCTTGGCTTTATTCTCCCTTGCTTCTGTGCACAGAGATGTGCGGAATATTCTCCATATGAATGATGTTATGTTTGTGATATTGCACATAATGCCATGTCTACTTCTAAAGATGGTCTTACTGGCCCCCTTGTTACACTATGACTTAAAATTACCTGTGAAGAAATAATCTCATCTTTATTTTGATTCTGCCACCTGTTGGTTTGCTTTGCCCTCAAGAGCCTATGTGAGAGGAGTTTGTGCATAGTCATTGCAGGTTTATGTTCTCTTTTCTACTTAGGTACTAGTTAAATCTGTCAGAGGCTCTTCCGTTCCCTTTTTGAGCCTGAAGAATTCTAGTGTATCAGTTGTGTTTCATAGTAAATTCAAGTATTTAATAGAATTTTGGAAAATTCTACCAAGTATGTGCTGCACAGTGCTAGTTCACAGAAGTAACAAGATGCCATCATTTGACAATATTGCATCCTTTTTGAATTGATTATTATTTAAAGTAAACTCTGGCTGATACTGTGAATGGGATTCCTTGATGAGTCGTTTGCGCATCTCTGCCTGAAAACAATTTGCAGTACCAGTTGGCCAAATCTGAGACAACAGGGAGCACGTGGTTGTGCTCTGCTTCATCAGTGTGGTAGCTACGAAGATCAGATCTAGGGAGATCAGGAGCTAGGAAGGTCAGTTATGGGGAAGTCAGGGAGTGTAGGAAAGGTCTGAGTGAGGAAGAAGAATCCTGGGTGCTTTAGTGACTCTGTCCAAGCCCAGTGATCCTACTGACAGCTTAGGGCAAGATCCAGGTGTCTGTAGGGCACTCAAGGCAAGATTTGAGGTTTATTGTATACCTCGCCTTTTATCTTTTTATGACAAGAGAAACTAGATTCAGAGCCTCTGTGTGGTGGACATTCTAGAACAGGAAATGTTTAAGCACTCTTGAAGCCCAAGAAGTGCTACACCTGAGATCTTGTGTACTCACTACATTTTCACAGTAGTTTAAAATGTAATCATAGTCCCAAAAGTGTGCTGAGAATGTGCTTTTTTTTTTATCAGTGTGTGTGAGAGAGAGCAGTAGTCCTCTTGAAACAAGGATGCTATTAGAGCCAGGGGTACGATTAGAGGACCAAGAGACAGAGCCAGCGTCACAAAATTGTCTGACGTTTACAATATAGCATGACATAGTAGCCTGTGGATTGCAGCTCTGGATTTACTAATTGCTGCCTTGACTTCCAGTGTAACCAAGAATGACAAGGTATAAATACATCTAGCTTCCCTTGAATATGAATGAGTTCAAAAACAGACATGTATGCAAAGTTTTAATAAATTTGGCTTGGATAAAGTTTCTTTTTTTCTTTTTTAATTTCTAGCCAAAGTATTTCTAGTGTAAGGATTTTCATTTATGCACGGCCTAACTTTCTTTGTTGCATGCCCACCCTACCACTTCTGTTGCAGTTCTTAGTTTATATTAATTAGATGGATTGAGCTTTTAATCAAGAGAGAAAGGACCTGAGTACTTCAGGTTATTTGTCGCATTTTTGCATGCCCCTCTCAAAAAAAGATTTAGTTTCTTAAATGGAACGAAAAGCACCTTTATTCTGTAGTGGTAAAAAGAAGTTTCTTTCTGTTCCAGCAGGATAGGAGACCTTTATCATATCTTTTAAAATGGTTTAAAGTGGAGTGTTTTTTGTCATCTGTCAGCTTGAAAGGTCATGGTTTAGGCGGTCATTCCTAAGCTCCTTGGATAATGTTTACAATGCTCTCAAATGACTTAAAATGGACTAAATTGTTTTCAGCCGACAGTAGTAAAGGTCATGGAGGAAATCTGTTTAGTCAGCTTTGCTTGCTTCCTAAGTATACATAGTAAAAATGTGCCATAAACTGCAGCAAGAAAGAAGTTTTAACTTTAAGAGACACTGGAGGCTCAGGGAATGGAATGTACCTCTTGTGGATATAAATTGCTTGGCAGAGAATTTGCTAAGCAGGGGTTGTTATGGCAAACTTTTGTCCAATCGTTGCTAGCTTTTACCTTTTCCTTTTGTTGTCCCCCTTCACATTACAGTTCATTACTTGGAGAATTTGTCGACTTAGGGGCATGTCCTAATCTCAGTGCGGGTGCTCATAACTCCTAGAGACTCTAATGAGAGGCTGGCACACTCTCAAGGAGGTGTGGGGAGGTGCAGCAGACAAAGACTATACCTCAGTATTGAATTTCCTGAGATTCCTTTTCAGCCCTCACTTGCAACCAGAACCTGGTGCTGTTAGTCTCATTGCATTAGCCTCTGTGCAGTACCTCACCGTGAATGTCATCTGGTTGATTACAGTGACAGTTCTTGCTGAGTAAGGTATTGCCAAATATAATGATCGAATAGTCGTACCATTAGAGAAAAACAAAATAAATAACTGTCTCCAGTTTGGCATGATACCATGTAGCAAGGAGCAAGTTTAGAAACTCCAGCTACAAACGAATGCTACTAGGCTGATTCCAAGCAGGTTCTGCCAAGTCTTTGAAAATGGGACTCTTAAGTGGTGTTTATGGCCTGTTTTGTTAGTACCTAGTGGTGGTGTTGTGAATCTTATCTAAGGCATCTCACATCAATACAGATGAAACTTCTCCACTATATATACACTTAGATAAATAGAATGTGCTTCCAACAGTTCCAATGGATTCTCATCATATTCTTGTTCTGATTGAGGCAGCCACAGGGAAACATTGTGAAGACTGAGGTTCACTCAGTGTAGGACCAGCGAGGGAAAAGGGAAAGTCGCAGGTTGCCACATTCATGAGTCGTCTGATCCCAGGGCTGCTTAAGAGCTGCTACAACTGCAGTTCCAGGGGTTGTCTACTGAGTTATTGTTAGTTTTTTTTGAGGTTTTTTTTTGTTTCCCCCAGCCTACAGTCTGTATTACAGGATTGAAGTAATATTGAGTTGCAGCGTTTGCCTTATGCCTTCCAAGGCCTGCAGTATGGTGCAAAAGCAGTCAGAAATAGCTCACCTGTTAATCACAGCTGAAGAAGAGACAATAAAATCTTTAATGGGTTAATTTTTTTGCTGTTCTGTGTAATGATACCTTTCTTTTTTAAATAGGCATGATTAACTCATATGCTGTACAAATTATTATATTTATTAAACTAAATACAACCAAACCTGTTTCATACAATTGAACTGGTTTGTCTTGATTTGCAAAGGAAAACTGAAAACACCACCTTGCCTGGTATAGTCAGCATTTATTTATTTATATTGCGCATAAAAAAGACTTTAACCAGGGTAGAATATTTGAATCAGTTGAAACTTGGATATAGAACTGGCGAATTAGCTGTTTGGTTGTACATGAAAAAATTCACCTATGAAACTACATTTAGAACCTGTGAATTGTAGGAATGAAAAAAGCCAAAAACGCCAGGTCCCAGTCTTATTTCAAGTACAGTAGCATGCAAATAGCAGTTTGACTTATTTGATAAGTTGGTACTATTCTGAGCAAGGTCTGAGAAGGTATCTAACTGCCTGGTCTTAACACTACATTAAGGAATTTTATTGATCCCAGTCTTGATATCCCCACAAGCCTCTTCCCAGACTTTGGGCTGGATATTGCCACACCACTCCTAGGTCAAATTCCGGCTGGACACGTGATATCTGTCTGTCTTCATCCCCCTCTGCATTGCATATACCTTGGAAAACTGCATTTTGTTATTGCACAGTTCCGAGTCACATAATGTCTGCAGCATTCTTGTGTGTGCAGAAGTGGGGGCATCCAGCCATTTCCGGGATTGAGCAATTTTTTTTTTTTTTTAGTTTAATTTCTTTTTTTTAAGATTATTTTTTCACAGCATGAGGCCTGATAGATATATTTGTTATTGTAGCTGCTGGATGATAATTGACTAATAGAAACACATTATGTCTCAGAATGTTAGAGAAATCTTTGTTCTCTTCAAAAGTGCAAAGCAGCCTTCCTTCGAGTAGTAATTCAAGCCCCAGAAAGAATTCTGTGATTCTGTATGCTTAAACAGAATCACAGAATGGTAGGGGTTGGAAGGGACCTCTGTGGGTCATCTAGTCCAACGCTCCTGCTGAAGCAGGGTCACCCAGAGCAGGCTGTACAGGACCTTGTCCAGGTGGGTCTTGTGGAGTCTCCTTCTCTGGAGATATTCAACTTCCCTGGGCAGCCTGTGCCAGGGCTCCATCACCCTCAGAGGGAAGAAGTTCTTCCTCATGTTCAGACAGAACTTCCCTTCAGTTTGTGCCCATTGCCCCTTGTCCTGTTACTGGGCACCACTGAAAAGAGTCTGGCCCCATCCTCCTGACACCCACCCTTCAGATATTTATAAGCATTTCTAAGGTCCCCTCGCAGCCTTCTCTTCTTCAGTCTGAACAAGCCCAGCTCCCTCAGCCTTTCCTCATAGGACAGATGCTCCAGACCTTTGTGTAGTTATCAGGATTCTGAGGAACTGAGGTCTTCCAGTCCAATTTATGTGATTTCTTCTGATGCTGAGCCAAGACATTCCTTTTTTTGTGTGTGTGTGTGGACCCTCCAGAATTATGGTCCCGTAGGAGACTACTTACTTTCTTGAAGTCCTTTGTCCACTGTCAGAACGCTGGTGCCGTAGGTCTTAAGGGCCCTGACCAGCCAGATTTGAATTTTTCAGCTAGTTTTCTGGCCTTGAGATGCTGATGACAGTTGAACAGTTTGTATGGGCAGACTGATGTAAAATCTTTCCTGTGACAGAAAAAACCCTCAAAGTATCTCTTTTAATTTATTTTCATATTGTATTTTAATGTTTAAAAATCAATGTATTTTA